>NW_010415158.1:18370-27199 GCF_000710305.1 Buceros rhinoceros silvestris
CCCTGCCATAAATCCTTCCTTTGCTCTAGTCTTAAAAGGAACCATTTTATTTGAACTAAGTCTATAACTTTCAGTAACATACACTCGTCTATTCATAGGACAGGATTGGAAACTTGCTGAGATACACTGAAGTGCTAAGCTCCACCTTCAGCTTTAGAAATTGCCTGGCAATCTGCTTGTCTTGGATTGATCGGAGCGATATGATTATACCTGAACCACTTAATTTTTCTGTTCTTCATTTCACAACCAGAAAATGAACTAAGTTGTTCAACTCTCTCCAGCGTGCTGTGACATCCACTGTGTCCGTTTATTCTACTGTGAGTGGTCAAAATATGATTGCTCTTGTCCCTTCAGGCCGACATATTTTTGTCCAATCAAATGAGTGAAATAACAGATGGGATTGTGTGTTATCTCTGCAACCAGCAATGAGTTAATTAAGATTCAACTCCCAGACAGGAGCTGGGACCGTGTTTGCTCTCACTCCCCTGTTGCAGGATGCTGATGGTACAGCGTAGAAAGATACAGCAGAAGAACACGCACCTCTCCTGTGTTCCCCTCACCGCTTTAAAATTCAGATGCTGCTTTTCATTAACAATCTAAATACCGCAAATATAGAAACACACTTCTGTGTAGCTTCTGAGGAGAGGAAGGAAATCAACGCCAGGGTGTGTCCTAAAACTTCTAAGTGTCTTGGGGAGGAACAAAAGAAAACTACTTTCTAGTTAAACTGATGAATATACAAATATCGACATTGTTGTGCTCAAGATCAAGTGCAAACTGAATCTGTGATTTCATTTATGGAAATAGGGAAGCTGGGAAATGCAATTACTATCTATAAATCATTTTGCTATAACCTTCTACTTCAATATCCTTAAACAGCAAAATGCAACTGAAGCTATTTTAGTTAAAGCCTGAACAAAATAAATCCTTGTGGCAACACTCACCTGTCAGGGGATTTGATGTTCTCCAAAGTACTTGTTGGTATTAAGCAAGCAATCTCTCACTTCTAACAGACTTTCTTATTGATATGTATGAGCTAAGTAGTTTATTATTTATAGTTAAGTGTGAAGCGATATGTCGAAGAAAAACACAAAATTAAGGAAGCTGTATATTACAAGATCTAAAACATTTAATTCCCATCCAAAATAGCTACTGACAGCTGTGTGTTTGGAGACGTAATGAAGTGGCTAACAATCACATGATGCCTCCTAGGAAATCCAGGACAAGAAAATACGTCACCATCAAGTCTGTCATCCCTGGAAAGACTTATGAAGACCCTTGTATATGCACACAATTACAAGTGGGTCCAGCAGAAGCCAGCAAGATCACTGGAAAGCTAGTAAAAATGCCAATACAAAATAGATAAACAGTGTTTATGCAAAACTTTCAGACTACCTGAGACAGCGAAAACCTCATCAAGCTTCCAGCACTCAACTCATGACAACAACGAATCACGAAGGAAGGTTATGGTAATCAATCACAGAATCACACAGAACCATCTGGTTGGCAGAGACCTTTCAGATCATTGACTCCAGCCATTCCCCCTGCACTGCCAGGGACCCTAAACCATGTCCCTCAGCACCACACCCACACGGCTGGGAAACCCTCCAGGGATGGGGACTCCACCACCTCCCCGGGCAGCCTGTGCCAATCTTAACGACTCTCTGGTAAAGAAATTTTTCCTGACATCCAACCTAAATCTCCCCTGGTGTAACCTGAGGACATTTCCTCTCGTCCTGTCACTTGCCATATGGGAGCAGATCAACCCCCACCTCTCTACAGCCTCCCGTCAGGCAGTTACAGAGAGCAATGAGGTCTCCCCTCAGCCTCCTCTTCTCCAGCTGAACAACTCCAGCTCCCTCAGCCGCTCCCAGCAAGACTTGATCTCCAGACCCTGCACCAGCTTCATTGCCCCTCTCTGGACATGCATAAATTAAATAAATAAAATCATTAAAATAATGGGAAGATCCTGTGTTGTGTAATGCAGGACTATGCACCAGCTCAGTGTCTTTCACAGAATCCATCTTAATAGAAGCGGACGAACATCAACCTGTATAAAAGGATATGCCTTCTTTGAAGCAAATATTAATTTCTTTATATCTCTAGTAATCTTATCTTCAGCACATCTTATGGAGATAACTCTGCTGGTATAAAAATTGAATTAATACTTCACTGTTTTGCAGTGGAAATCTGCCTCATTTCCTCCACGGTTCTTCAGGCAGAATGGCAGCTGACGTGACAAAATCAGGCAGGAACACATTTGGCATTTGCCACAAACCTATATCAAGATACATAGACTTGACTCTCAAGCTTTGCCAAGGAGTAGGAGTATTCACAGGCAGAGATCCCGGTTTTAGACACAAGATTTTAAATACAATATTGGTGGTTAATAAAGCACTAACTCTCACACCTGAATTTAATGCACAGTTTCAAAGCCTGTATGTATTTTCAAAAATTGGTGGCTCATACTGCTGGACTGGTTCTGTCACTGTTATTTCAGACACGAGTTTTTTTGGTGTAACACTAAGCTAGGGTGAGTGATTAGAACCTGCTCCAACTGCCATTTCCAGTGGGACTGGCAGGATGTCTCCCTCTCAGTGCATGGATCAAGCGCTGCGTTTTCCCAGGGAATGGAGGATGGCTTAGAAACGCTGTGGCACTAAGGTCTGAAGTCACAGCATCCGCAGGCGAGTTGATGACCCTCCGCACCACAAGCCAAGCTCATCGTGCATAACAGGAGCTCAGGCGCAATCTTCCTGTTCGGTGTAGGCTTTCATAGCCAACAGGTTATTTCTAGACCTGTCCTGAGAAGGTGGTCGCTCAGCTCAGTAATTCCAAAGTCTGATTTTATCACAGGATCTTAAACCTTGGCAATTACACCCTATCATGGAGAAATCAGAACCTCTCTGGTTACAGAGCTTTTCCTTTCACCCCTCTCGTGGGAGTGCACCTCAGTTCTACCTGTGGGAGCTTTGCACTGATGATGCTGATTAAACTGTAGCACATCTGGATGGATCTGCAGAAAGATGGGGTTTTTTCTTAGACATACCACCCCATGAAGGGCTTGGTTGAATCTCATACCAATCTTTAATTCTCACCTCTCAATACAGTGCCCCTATAAATCTTTGTTGTTGTCTCGTTTCACTGACAGTGGCTACCTCTGCTAGACAGTGCTTGACAGCTAATAAAATACAAACACGGATGATTAGGTAATTCTTTTACAACTCTGTGAAAGAGGTTGGTTGTAGCATAGAGAGATTCAAATTAATATATCAGGGTCATCAAAGAAGAAAAAAGAAATACTTTTTTTTTTGGTGTTTTACTTTTGCCTTGGTAGCTAAAAAGGCTTGATTCTCAAATCACAGGTAGCCTGGTTAATCCAGAAGGTTTTTACTTCTCTAGTGATGTTACAGCCTTCATTTTGCTGGAAGTTTCTGCTAAATTTGTGTATTCATCTGGCTGGCGTCAGGTTTTTCAAAGATGAGTGACATTTCTCCAGAATTATGCTCACAAGGGAGAATCAGCTCCTCCCAGAGATCTGGATGATTCTTGGGAGTGTGAAGCCAGGGCTATGGACACATCATTTTCTCACACAGGTAGAAAACACATGGACTCCCGTTTCAGAGCTGAGAAGGAACAGTCTCCTAAGCCTCACAAGGACACGTATGTCCCACCAGAAAGGACAGGGGCTTGCAGAGAGTGACTTTGAACAGCTACTTCCAGAAGCAGCCATAATTTCAGCAGCAAATTCCTCTAAAATAACTGAAATCACCTCCAGCAAGGTCCTTTATCTTTGACTGATTGTGTAATACAAGTTTCCCCATCAGGACTTAGGAATTGTTGCACTCTAAATTCACACCCTCCTTCAGAGCAATTTCCTCAAGTAATGACATTTGAAAACATAGATTTTGCCTGATGTCAGAAAGGAAAGAAATAATTCTTGCAATAAGGTCCTGCCACCGGCATATCAAATGGCTGAATTAAAGCTAATTGTAAGACTTCCAATTTAGGCTAGTCTAAACTTGTAGATTATTTCCACAGGATAAGAAACTCTATTCTAGACAGAAGTGATCCTGAAAGAAGACACAAGGTTTTCCTGTCTTTTCCAAGGGAAACTGTTTTCAATTGTCCTCTATGTCTACGCAGGGAGTAGACATAGAATAAGAAGTATTCAGCTCAATTTGCAACCAAATAGACTTGGGTTACATGTTAGAAAGCATTTTCTAGCTGTAAATACAGTTCAGCACAGAAGATGAAGTGACTTCTATTTGTGTCAAGATTTTTGGCATTTTAATCTTTTCTTGCAACTGAACTGTATTAGGACTCTTCCAAATAACTGTCCATGTTATATTGCTTTTTAGGAACAAAAGAACACTCAGTATTTCACTTTGCAAGATTAAGAACTTTTTCACTTACTGTCCTCAATTTTCACAGAGTCACCTGGTTGGGAGAGACCTTCAAGATCATTGACTCCAGCCGTTCCCCCTGCACTGCCAGGGTCCCTAAACCATGTCCCTCAGCACCACACCCACACAGCTGGGAAACCCTCCAGGGATGGGACTCCACCACCTCCCTGGGCAGCCTGTGCCAAGGCTGCACAACCCTCTCTGGAAAGAAGTTCTTCCTAATACCCAATCTAATCCTCCCCTGGTGCAATTTGAGGGCATATCCTCTCGTCCTGTTCACTTGTTACGTGGGAGTAGAGTCCAACCCCCATCTCTCTACAACCTCCTGTCAGGCAGTTGTTGAGAGCAATGAGGTCTCCCCTCAGCCTCCTCTTCTCCAGGCTGAACAGCCTCAGCTCCCTCAGCTGCTCCTTGTAAGACTTGTTCTTTAAACCCTTCACCGGCTTTGTTGTCCTTCTCTGGACACACTCCAGTGCCTCAATGACCCCTCCTGAAGTGAGGGGACCAAAACTGCACACAGTATTCAAGGTGTGCCCTCACCAGTGCTGAGTACAGGGGGATCTCTCAATTTAAGCTTATTAATACACACAAATAGTGAAGTTAAATGCAGTGTCGGTGCATGTGGATTCACAGGCTTTTGACAGCATGCAAACTGACCTCTAATGAAATAATTAAATTAGACTGAGGTCATTGACTGCTGTAAATCACAGCCACTGTGCAGAAATCCACACCCTTGGGTTGGTACGTATGTGTGCCCCGTTTTGAATTGTGAGATCACTCAGCGGCATCAACCTTCAGTCAGGGCAGTGGGTAGCTGCAGCGAGAATCTTACAGCGAGGCTGGATCTAACAGGTGGTTTCACTCACACAAGTGCAAACTCAGACTTTTCATTGTTAAGTGCATCTCCACGTGGTCACTAATCCAACACAGACAGACGCCGCATCGCCTGTCTTCAGGTGAATGGATGCTCCGGGTGATGTGACAGCACAGGCAGAGCACTGCTTAGTGATTTGGAAAATGAAGGGCAGGTTGGAGACCAAAACAAGGACCCCTGACTTACCTCTGTTCTGTTTGCTTATGTTGTGCCTAAAGGCAGAGTAGGACAGAGGTGTAAGTCCCTGGTTTTATTTTACTAAGCTACTAGTCTGTAAGTTGGAGTGGGTTTGATCCCTGCATTTTTCATCTGCCTTTCACTTCAAGAATTTTTGTTCTCTTGCAGTACTTTAGAGAAGAAAGACTGCCAGGAGAAAGAACGCGTGTCGCTAACTCAGGTGTTTTATGTTCAGAAGAGGACTAAAATTTTAACAATTCCAGGTGGGTTTGACAACAGGGATATGGTACATTTCAATTTGAATATGTCTTTATAGATTCATTTTCTAAAATATTGTATGCAAGTGTGTTAAATATTGTTATATAGCTGCTAAAATGATAGCAAAAATAATGGAAAGCATTTTAAGAAGCTGTTTAGCTCCCTTCCCTGCAACACGACAAAATCCATTGTATCACTGCTGACAAACGTTTGGCTGTTATCTAACCCGTCCATTGATAAGGGTTTTGCAGCATCCTCAGGCAGTGTTCTGCGGAGCTGAACTCTCTTTACTCCTAATGCTTTGTCCTTAATTCTAATCCGAACCTCCCCTGCTGTGATGTTATTCCAGAACTATTTCTCCGGTCCGGCAGGAAAATGAACCCTGTTTATTCCATTCCACTTTGCAGCAGCATTTTACATAGTTCAAGACCTAGAGGAAAAACGGTGGCAATTTTCACTTCACCAGATGAAACAAGAGCAGCTCACTCAATCTTCTCTCATCAGCCATATTTTTCTCGGTCTTTGATCATTATTTCTACTTCCCTTTTCAATCAGGCTTCTTCTTTCTTGCAGACTGTACCCCAAATTGACACGATACTTCAGCGAAGGGCTTAGAGAATATATCCTGCTTATTCGTGGCTGGCCAATGAACGGAATCTGATGGATGTGCTATACCTCACCTACAGCCCGTCCTACAGAATCTCTGCTTCCTTAATTAGGTGTTTCTTTTTATATGAAGGTTTTTGTTATGTAAAGATATTTAGGGAAGAAGAACAAGGAAACATACGCAGCATTTTGCTTTCTGATGTATAGATATTGAAACTACGCATATCCATGCTTACAAATAATTAAAAAGAAACCACCCTCCTTCTTCTGATCATGGTCTGTGTTTTGTTTCATTAGTATTTCAGCTGCATTCATTATGTCCCCTGCTCTCAGAAGTGTGTACACACCGAAGTACAATCTTGTAAGGAACCACTGTTCTTACATCGAAGCAGCTCATTCACCTGTACCGGCCATGCACAAATACCTTTGCACAAGTAGGGTTGTTAATTTATCTGCCTGTGCCAGCCAGGCACCCACCCACACCCTTAACTGGAGAGAGACTTTCCAGTGACCTAAAACTGGGAATAAGCCAGTCATTGATCGCAAAATAATAAATCCTTCCTCTCACAAACTGCAGTCTGGAAACACAGTGGATTGGAAAGCACTTTTAAAAATTATTTTGAGACAACAATTTGTGTTCAGAAAATAATTTAGTCATCAGAATGAAGATATATTAGAGAAGACACCATGAAACAAGATTATTTTTTAAGTAGATTGAGGGGTTTGGGTTTTTTTTTTTTTTGCTGTATGAAGACCGGGGTTTCATTTTCTTATCCCATCCAGCTCTCCTGACAGTACTGCAGTGCTGCTTCTGGATGCGACCCAAGAAAGCTGACATTTGAGAGACATTACAGAGCTGAGGGGAACTATATCAACTCTTCAGAAAAGTCAAAGCTGTCTTCAGAACAGCTCAAACAACATCATGTAAGGCAGTACGGGGTATAACATGTTGAGTTACATTACACCTCAAATATCTTAAGCTCCAGCCTTTGTTGTTTGTCCATTTTCAATCAAACAAAATAAACCCCACGTGAGGAACAGTGCCTTCACGAGAATACCCGTATCGGCAGGTGAGCTCTGACTCTGTTTAACTGGGGAGTGTGCTGAAGTGATTTACCGGCCTGGTGCAAAGCCGATTGAAACAAATGGAAAGGCTTCACACGCTGATCAGCCCAGGATCAGCCTCAATGGTAACACTCAGAGGTACCTCACACAACCTTCTAACTTTCGTCACAAATGTGCTGTGTTTCTCTCCCAGAACGCAACCCCCACCCTGCCCTGGCATGGTTGTGCGCACACCCAGACCTGCCCCTTTCTTGGTCTCGAGGCTAAGGACTGCGGGCCGGTCACCGATCTTACGCACCTTCCCACCTGAACAACTTTCATGTCACCACATTCTTCTTCGCTGAATTTTCTTTCACCCCTTCTTGTGTTTTCACACCTGGCACCAGCATTTCTTCCTCGACTCTCTCTTACCTCCACCTCTTTCATCTTTCGCATTATTACTAGGAAAAACACCTTCACCTGAGTGCTCAAGAAACGGTCCCTCTCCATATATCTCCCCTGGCTACAGACCTGACTTTAAAGACTAATTTCTTGTATCTATCCACGTCCCCGTATTTTTTGCATTTTCCTCTCCTGCAACTCTCTCTTCTCTTTTTGCTAATCTAACACATACGTTTCCTGCAAATGCATCACATCCTGAAGGCTCACTGTAACTCAAAGCACATATCAAGCTAGAGCGACTTCCAAATAAACCAACTTTCTCAATATAGCTGTGGTATCAGGTTTCCAGGCACTTGATCCAGTTTCCATTTGTGCTGTACTCTCTTCGGGATGTACTGTGTGTGGTCATTCGCATTCTGTGCATAACACTTGATAAATCATTTTAAAAACCGATTGTTGTTGTCTCTTGTGGGTTTGGTATTAAAGCTATATCATAGCTAGTAACTGGAAAAGTTCAAACTTTTAGAAAGTTTATCTTCAGCCTACCTAATTCAGGCAAAATTTGATTGCATTTAATGAAATCCCTGATTAAATTCAGGCTGACACAATACTTAGATCTGTGAACACTACAAGCTTTCCATTATGTAAATCCAGAGAAATAAGCTAGAGACACTTTATGAATGAGAATACTTACACGTGCATATATATGTATGTATATATAAAATTTAATCCTAAAACCTATCAGATTGGATACATGGCTTTTTGTACATGCATGTATGAGTAACCACCACCTGGTACTCCCTGAGTTTTACTGCTTTTTCATTAGACTTGTTCCGACACATGATTACTGTGAGGAAGCAGACAGAAACACTGATTACCTCACATTAGAAATGTTATTTTGCATATACAGGATTAAATATAGGTTTTATGAACATCACTTTTTGAACACCTCGTTTTCAGACTTTAGAGCAAGTACTGCCAAGAGTTTGAATTCAATCAGTTTATTGGGGAAGTCACATGAGTAATTTCTATAAACCATTCTTATATTTCACATGGACACTC
>NW_010415159.1:0-1819 GCF_000710305.1 Buceros rhinoceros silvestris
CCAGCCACTCTTCCCCCAGCCTGAAGCACTGCAGGGAACCCCCAGTTCTCGTGACTGCAGCGAAACACACCCCTTCACTTTGTACTATCACATCATCCAATTCTCACAAAGTTCTGCAGCCAAGAAATTCTTCTCCCACTTGCAAACCCTTCTCTGCATAGACAAGAGATCCCCGTTGCGCTCATCAGCACGTGCTGCTGAGCACACTTCGATTTTGTGTGTCAGTAACATTAGTGGCAATATTAAGCAAGCGCCAAGAATCCCACTGGTGACCTTCCTCCAACCCACCAGTCCTGCCTTCAGCACGAGCTGCAGTCACCTCCCAACCAGACACATCCTTTTTTAATATCACCACTTCCTCTCGTTTAATAATTCCCTCATGTGGAATGCAAATGCTTTGCCCAAGTTTAGATCGAGGATGAAAAACCCATTTTTATCTCATCAAATCAAGATTGCAGGTCAGGCAGAAACAATTTACTTGGACACCCTTCTTGCATCTCATCCCGGTTTTTGCTGACACGCAGCGCTTCAGCTACACGTATCCCCCAGCCTGCCCCAATGCAACCACAGAGCTGGATCCCTGCTTCCCTCTGCCTCCGCGGCTGTCCCGGTCACCACTCGTCCTCTCAGCTCAGGAAATGCAGTACTACGCCTTGCTGTGGCTCTCACAGCCCTGTGTCAGCTCCCCCAGGCTGCCGGAACCACTCTTTGTGTTGTGGGTTCACTTCAGCTGCAGGAAATTCCCGTTGCTGTGTCTCTCCTGGGTTTGTCCTCAGACTCAGCCATGAGTTTGAGGGTCATCTCTTCTCATTATTCTTCTTCTTCACTTGATCAGACAAATGTTTGTTGCTTGTCTCAATACAGGCCGCCATGTTCAGCAGCCCGATGTACCGCAGGACCCTCCTCGTACCCCTACAGTACATTTCTTTGCCCATCGGACATTTCAGCCATTCCTTGCAGGTCCCAACACTCTTCCTCAGCAATCCATTCACTTGGGTCTGTAACCTCTCCCACAATTTCTCCTCTCTCATTCTGGATGCAAACTTCAGACAGTTCCACCTTTAACCCCACAGCTCCTCCTGCGCTCCCACGAGCGTCTTCTCTCATTTCTGGAGATCCGTCCTTTCACAGCCAAAGCTCTGTCAGTTGATGTATCCTCCCACCTAATTCATGCTGTCTTGGCCCTGGATCACTCAGTCCCAAGTCCTCTTCTAAGAGAGCACTAAAAAAGGGTCCAGGAGCAGCATCCTCTTGGGGAGCTCACACCGTAACCTACCACTGCTCACAGATAGGGCTAGAAGTGACATCCCTGGTAGCGGGAGACACAGCACTGACATTTTGAGACTCCTTTTGACCACACTGGGCAAGACAGTCATAAAAGAGCCCCCCATTCTGTTTGCAGCAGGACTTCTCCATCCCCCAGTGTGCCCAGTTAATCACTCCTGCAACGGCCCTTCCTCTGCTTTTTGAACGTTACTTGAGCATCGAACTGTGTCAGCACTGCAGCCAAAGGGGAGGGAAAGCTTGTAGCTCAAAAGGTCCAGGTCCCCTCTGGACAGAAAGGACGGACGGATGTTCCTTCCAGCCCCGCTGACACTCCCAGTTCAGGGCTGTGCTGTGGACTGGTCGCTCTGAACACTGCGACAACCCAAGGTGTGGGACACCAGGCACGAGAGGTTACCGGCTCTTCCTTTGTATCTAAATTTGTTTCTTTTAAGTGATAGGCTGCTTCTGAGCCATCCCACACCCTCCACCCTCCCCAAGATTACAGAAACACTAAAGCCACGAAGTTCAGCACTCATGAAATAGAGCTGCTAGG
>NW_010415159.1:1949-4602 GCF_000710305.1 Buceros rhinoceros silvestris
ACCAAGAGCCTTCACAACACACCACGTATGGGTTTTCCAGCAAAGAAAATCAGAGCTGCTCCATGCACAGCTTGGACCCGGCACAGCAAGAATCCAGGTGCCGAGAAAAAAGGCTGTTACACACACAACTCGTGCTTGTCTTGCTGAATAAACGTGAGGCTCATCAGTGACTGGGAGGAGGGAGAGGAAAGCCTTGTCTTTGTGAACCCAGAGCTCTAGGGCCCTGCTGGGGGAATCAGGTAAGACAAAACCTTCAGGGGCAGCTGCTAATTCCATGTTTGTTTTCCCAGCATTGCACCTGAGAGACCAGAGATCTCACCCGCACACACGCCACAGCCCCACCGTATTAATGCATTTCACATGAATTAATGAAGCCCTTTTTCACTTGTCTGGGGGAAAAAAAGAACAACCCACAAACAAACCAAGCCTGAAAAACAGGGAACCCCTCAAGGTCAGGCTGTGCTTGGTGATTTCTACCTTATTTTCCGGTGTTGCAGCAGGGCAGAAGCCATGCACCCAGCTGCAGCGGAGCACTGTCCTGAGACTCGGTGTTTGCTGGGAACCTCTGGGCTAAAACACGAGCACCATGGGATCCCACAGAGAGGAGGAGGATTTTGTCTTCGGAGCAGGGTTTGGAGCAACTGAGGAGGACGAAAAGGACTGATTATCACCCTCCCTTCCCCGCATGAGGCAGCGGTCCTGTAGTACACAGTGACACAGTGAAAGGCTGGACCCCGTGCCCGAGGAGCAGAATTCCCATGGCAGAATGGTTTGGGTCTGTTGTTGGGTTTTTTATTCAATGGAGATAAAAACCAGCTGCCTTTTAACTCCCTAATTTCATGAAGGCAAAGAGAAGTGTGCAGGGAGAAGGTGCACTGAGAGCGGCCACACCGCAATGTGAAGTGGCACTGAGGAGAACTCCTGGTCTCCTCGTAGCTGGGAGCTCAGCTCTGGGCACCCCTGCACAGGTCTCTGCCGACAGCCACAACATCCCCAGGAGACGGTGAGTTCTGCTGCGTTCACACCTCGCACTCTGCTCTCACACCCCCAGTCCAGGCTCAGCCACGCTGATTTTGGAGGGGAAAATCCATCAGCCACCAGTCACACCACAACCCACCAAGACAAGGTGGATGCTTCTGCTGGCAGCACCTTCTTTGGCTCTCCCGCACCGAGCTGCACCCAGACTCAGGGATGCTCCACCCTGCATGGAAGCGAGCAAGACATCAGTGAGGGACTGATGAGATGGGGGGAGGTTCCCAGCCCAGCTGTGGTGGCGCTGGTTGGGCTCACTCAGCCGGAAAGGCAACATCACTCATTCCACTGGGCACCACAGTGCTTCCCACTCGCTGTGCAGGGGGCACTCACTGATGTGACAAAGGGGGAGAAGAGGTCTGCAAGCTGCAGACTGCACGCAGTATGTCAGGGCACCCTGTGAGTTCCAGCTGCACAGGCAGGGTATGGCCAACTCCCCCCAAAACACACAGGAAAACGGGTTACACACACTATTTTGTCCTTTATGGCTTCTGCAGATCAGCAGAACGCAGCTGCTTACAGGAGAGCACCAGACCTCCCCGCCAACTGCTACACTTGACATGTCAGAAAACCTAAAAAGTATCAGTCAGTGGTTGTGCTGGTCTTGCAGGAGTCAAAGCTGGGGGAGTCAGCTGAACGGGAAGGTGACGACCATGGACACGAGGACACAACTGGCAGCCCACAGCACAGAGGTGCCCATGGTTCTGCTGAAACCAAACTCCACTACAGAGTCTGCTCTGCACTCACAAAAAGGCATTTTTGGGGCCTCCGAGGAGTCCCTGGCACCTCCTCAGCCCCCAGCAATGCCCGCAGGGGCAGCGTGGCACCGGGCCGGGCAGTGCTCACCCTGTGCTGGACGCTGCCTTCGCAGCTCAGCTCACACCACTCCCACCGTTCACCACACACGTGCAGCTGGTGCTGTGCAACAGGGAGGTGAAACAGCCAGCTGAGGCCAGCACATCACGGGGCAAACTGCACTGTTAGACCTTGCCCCACAGACACACACCCACCCCCTTGCCCACAGCTCTTATTTCTGATTGTTTTACCCGCTTCTCCATGGCAGGCAGGAATCCCTCGTCTGCCGCCTCCAGGAACTCCATGATGGGGCTGAGCTGTGTCACACTCTGGATCAGCTGCTCCCGGCATCCCAGCAAGCGGGTGGTCAGCGTTTCTGCCTCGCCAGTGCTCTCTGGGGAAAGGGATTCAGAAACACAAGAGAAGAAACAAGTCAGTCTGAAGGAACTGACAGGCTCCTGAAGCGAGTGAGACTCTGTGAAAGATCTAAGTGAATAGCAAAGCTCATCCCAAGCCCCAGCAGCAGAGGAAAAACCACTTTACTATTCTCTTTAAACTCTATGAAAGGAAAACGTCTCATTTATCCAACAGAGCACAAAGCCAGGAAGCAGGCTGGAGGTTAATGCCAGGTTTGCGAGGCCACTGCTTTGTGTCAGACTCAAGAAAGGAGCTCTCAGCGCTGTGGCTCAGCAGGACCCGACTGGCACTGGCTGGGCAGCCATCGATCCAGCCCCGCGGGCAGCGATGGGAGAGCCCTGCACCTCCCGGCCCCGCTGCCGAGGGCCAGGAATGCTCCGGGGTCTCGGACAGCAACTAACACTTATGC
>NW_010415159.1:4723-5231 GCF_000710305.1 Buceros rhinoceros silvestris
CTCCGGGGTCTCGGCCAGCACATAAACCTTCTGCATCCCAGTAAGGATATGGGGTTTTGGGAGACCAGTTTCCCCTGTAGAGCTGCACGCTGGCTTTGCCAGAGGCTGCATCCCATTCCCTACCTGTTTGCTGCAGAGCTTCTCTGCTCTCCTGTTCCCTCTCCACCAAAGCCGCTCTCAGCTTGGGATTCACATCTTGAAAGAGCTTTCTCGGCCAGCACATAAACCTTCTGCATCCCAGTAAGGATATGGGGTTTTGGGAGACCAGTTTCCCCTGTAGAGCTGCACGCTGGCTTTGCCAGAGGCTGCATCCCATTCCCTACCTGTTTGCTGCAGAGCTTCTCTGCTCTCCTGTTCCCTCTCCACCAAAGCCGCTCTCAGCTTGGGATTCACATCTTGAAAGAGCTTCAGCAAAGACATGAGGCTCTGAGCATCCAGGGTCTGGGAGTCCTTCACTTGGCTCAGCAGCTTCTTGAACAGCGGCTGGTACCCTTCCTCCTCCCGCCAC
>NW_010415159.1:5386-6498 GCF_000710305.1 Buceros rhinoceros silvestris
CTGTTCCCCTGCCTCTGCCAGACAGGCAGCCAGAGCCTGTGCCGGGACAGACAGACGTGGGGAAGGGTTTAAGAGGAGTCAACTGCCCTGGACAAACCGACACGAACGGCAGAATCCTGGTGGGTTTGAACCAAAAATTAAAACGGAAACTACCCCCCAACCTCCACACACCATTGAGCTCGAGCTCCGGTCCGTGGCCGCCAGCCCTGGGAAGAAGGGAGCAACCCCTGGAGCTGCTTCCAGCACCAGTCAGCTCTGCGGTTCTTCCCCTACCAGCCCAGTGCTACGTCTAAGGGACACAGCTGTGGTTTAAACCCTTCGGCAGCCCAAGGCCAAGGCAGGCGGTACCAGCCCGCACTGCGTGCCCAGGAGGGAGCTCCGCCACAGAAAACGGAGAGCGGTTTAAGTGGGACTTTCAGGAATCCCCATCCTCAAGTCACCATGGAGTTGTGTCTCCTAGAGGAAGCTTTGAGGCGGCATGAGCCAAGCTCTGTCACGGGCTCTCAGCATGCCCAGAGCTCCCAAAATCCACCGCAGTGACCCCCGACAGCAGCAGGAGGCAAACGTGCCTGCGCAGCCACGGCAATAAAAGGGAAACAACAAGCTGGAGCTCTGGCTCCTGATTCCCTGGAGCCCTTTAAGCGCCAAACGTCAGCGGGGGTCAGACGGCCCTGCCCAGCCACGGCAATAAAAGGGAAACAACAAGCTGGAGCTCTGGCTCCTGATTCCCTGGAGCCCTTTAGCACCGTGAATCACCCCCGAAGACACGCACTCCCCGGCTCCCCCAGAGCGGTGGCAGCCTTGAGAGCGGGCGCCGTGCAGGGAGGCTCCAGGGATGCTACAAAGGCACCTTTGAAGCGGGAGCTCAGCCCCGCTCCAGGGAGAGCGGCCATTTTCCGCTGTCATTGTCACTTCGATGATAAAAAGACTGCTTGGGGCCACGCCGGGGGGGTTGAACCAGCTTTTCCTGGCAGGTGTAAACCCTGCCGCAATAGGGCAGCCAGGTGACCGGTCGCTGCCGAGAATCCACTGAGGGGACATGGCAGGAGTCCCAGCTCTGACTCGCGAAGGGCGTCTTTCCCGCGAAGCAGAGAGGGCTGGGAGTGGAGGGC
>NW_010415159.1:6581-13224 GCF_000710305.1 Buceros rhinoceros silvestris
AAGGAGAGAGGGCTGGAAGTGAAGGGCTGGGTTACAAAGGCAGGAAGGCGACACTGGACAGGCTGGAGAACAAGCTGGAAGGTGTTTTGTTAACACAAACATGAATTCATACCGAGAGCTTTTAACCAGATCGTGTCTGGTCTCGAGGTTTGCATGCCTGTCCACTTCCAGATCAAAATGATCCTGTGAGACACAAAACCTCCTGGCCCTCAGCACCCCATCACGTACGCATCCTCACCGACAGGGATGACACTTGCATTCTCAGGAGAACAAGCTGGAAGGTGTTTTGTTAACACAAACATGAATTCATACCGAGAGCTTTTAACCAGATCGTGTCTGGTCTCGAGGTTTGCATGCCTGTCCACTTCCAGATCAAAATGATCCTGTGAGACACAAAACCTCCTGGCCCTCAGCACCCCATCACGTACGCATCCTCACCGACAGGGATGACACTTGCATTCTCACAGCACTGCTGCTCTTTTTCAGTTTATTTTTTAATTGCACTCAGCACGGCGCTGCTACCCAGAGCTCCAGATCAAACCCCCGCCTGAGCGCGTGGACTTGGTGACTAGGGACGGGTTTGCCGGAGCTGAAAGGCTCGGCTACCTACAGCCTCTCTCCAGAAGACCCTTCCTCGGAGGCGGCGCTCAGCAGGATCAGCAGCCTTTGAGCATTGTCTGGAAAGAGCTTGCAGCACGTTTTAGGCTGAAGCGCGAACAATTCCTGCAGACCCTGGAAAAACCACAGAAATACTGGTGGTAACTGGAAGCCTGGCTAGTCATAACGTGCCCACGGGTGACAGGCTGCACCAGGAGGCTTCCACTGCCCGGGACATGCATGAAACCCTCATGGCCAAAGTGGCACAAATTAGCACAGCTTCTGGACTAGTGCAGGAGACGGGCTCTCTGAGCAGGGAAACTGAGTCGTCAAGACCTGCCTTAAACTTGAGCTGTGTCACCAAATGTCGACATCCACCAAGAAGCTTGGTCCCGGTTGGGGATGTCAGTTCTGGTGGCCACAACACTCCTGACTCAGTAGCCCAGTGGCCACACACCCTGAAACAGCCCTCCCAGGTCACCTCCAACCTCCCCATTTCCAAGGCAGCCCCCAGGCAGGCTCTGACCAGGAGTCCCTGCAGGACACACCCCACGAGGGGGGGCTGTCTCCATGTCTTCCACATTTTTCCAGAATTCTTCCTAATACACTCAGTTCCTTCATGGCTGTGTCCCTTTCCCCAGGACCTCCTGTTCTGCCTTAGTGCTCCTTATTGTCTTCTGCTCCTTCCAACATCCGCTGTCGCTCTGGACAGGAGGAACATGGAATGGTTTGGGCTGGAAAGATCATCTAGTTCAAATCCACTGCCGTGGGCAGGGACATCTGCCACCAGAGCACAGTGCTCAGAGCCTCAAGGGCCAACCTGACCCGGGAAGGTTCCAGGTACGGGGCTTCTCCCACCTCTCGGGCCAGGCTCTCACCACCCTCATAGCAAAGAGCTTCTTCCCAATATCTAACCTACATCTCCCCTCCTTGTCCTGTCACTACACACCCTTGTCAAACGTCCCTCTCCAGCTTTCTTCAGGTCCCCTGTAGATGCATGATTCTGTTCACACAGAGCCACATCCTGCTTCTGAAGCAGGCAAGAGCTGCGTTAGCCCTGTGTCATCTGGACCAGGCACTCGCCCCCCTCCTCACCCCGAGCCTGGGCTGAACTCAACTGGTGTGCCATGCTGGGGCACGGCCTGGGACCCGGGGGGACCTCAGCCAGGTGGGCAAGTATCGTACATCCTACCAGGAGTGTGATGGCCCGAAACAGGGACTGTGCAGGGCACCCTGGGGACTTCAGCCAGGGATGTGGGGGGAGAATGAGGGCAGGGCAGAGCAGCCACTAGCCCAGCTGGGCACTAGTCTCTTCCCTTGTCACGGGAATAAGGCTCTTCATGCCTTATCCACACTCCTGCTCCCACCGTGAGAGCACACAACAGCAAAAAGCCGCCTGAGTGGCTATCACGGAGGGATGTCCCTCAGGTGTTGGCTCTAGGGTGAATTCAGGAACCCGAAGGTTGGTGGGGAGCGATCTGCAAGCGACAGGCTGGGAATTCATGGGGTTTAGGGCAGCAGGAGAAGTAGCCCCCTTCAGACCCTCCTGCACAAGCGGAGGCATGTTCGGTTACAACACTCACCGGTGAACACAGTAAATCCTGTGCCAGGACTGTGGTGCCACCCCTGTTCCTGAGGAGAGCTGCAAAGTCCCTGCCCACAGCAGGCCAGGCACCATGGAGAAACCCCAAGAGACGTGACCATCAGCCCTCTGTGAACACCAGCTGCTCTGGGACTTCTTAATGCTTCACTCTTGAGCTGGGTAAGGTGAAGCAAGTTTAAAAGAGCCACTGGAAGCCCACACAGACAAAGCTGCTGACCACAGCATCGGTGGCAGGGCCAGCACGGGGAGCGGCTCTGCACTTCTGGACTACAGAGAAGCTCCTGGGCTACAACCACACCATGAAGTCACCTATCACCAATCACAGAAAACCTACGTACCCATTGCTGGCTCAGAATCTGAAGCGTTTTTTTTTCCAGCCTGCATTTGTACAGGACTGAGGGACCCCCCAGCACCAGCCACGCTCACGGGGAATGCTGAACCATGCTCACTCTGCGCCCCAGGAACCAAAGCTCAGTCCAAACTTCCACATGAGGATGTCAGAACACAGGGGGAGAAAAGAGCTCTCCCGTTCTGTCACTACAAAACAAACCCTCACAACCCATCACTCCTAATCAGGATGCAGAAGATAATGGGAAACTTCTTTCTTTTGCCGCATCCAGAAATCCCTGTAGCTGCAAATGAAGGACGACAATAATTGGACAGGCCCACAGGCAATGGAAATGATCCACCAGCACAGTGACATTTATTCTACGCGGGAGAATCAACGCTCCCCCACTTCATCTGAAGCCAGGAGTAGAGGGAACAAATGAGCTGTGCAATAATTTGAATTGAGTTTCTCTAAGAGAGCACAGGAAGATGAGACTTGACACCAGCAAAGCTCTTCTGCGCTTCCCCAAATTACTGCAATTTCAGCCTTGTTCTCATTTCCAAGCAGGTTTCATTCAGGCCAGAACCAAATGAGATAGGAACGGTTTCTGTGAGATTCACGGAGAGAACCCCAAATCACATCGCCCTAAGCAGGACAGCAACTCACCTGCATTCTTCAGCCTGGGGAGCAGAACACGAAGCCAAACTTCGAGAGAAGCGCCAATTCTCACCACAGCAAGCCCTGCACCACAACCCTCCTGGGAGAAAATCCCCATGAGCACCAACCTCCACGGGAGGCAGTAGGAAATGGGGCAGCATCACTGGTGGGGAGCAGAGGGAGCACTGGGGAACCAAGTACCCACACAAGGATGAGCTCACAAGCACGGGGAGAGGAATCAGAGGAGCCTGAACGCTGGGACAGCCTCAGTGTCAGCAGACATGAACACCCAGAAGCCCCCATGGACACCCAGAACACGTGGCTGGCTGCCTATAGAGATAAGAGACCCACCAAAGGCTCCTGAACAGAAGGACAAGCCCGAGGGATGGGAGCTCTCCCTTGCAGCAGGGCGAGCACACCCAGCAACGCTGCTCAGAGCCGAGAAACAGCATCTCACTGGCTTCCAGACTGACTTCTACTTGCCCTGAGGCACCTAAGCAAACGACTGGCAAAATAATACAAAAAAGAGGAGAGGGGGAAAAAAAAAGGACAAAAAAGAAATAATCTGTTGTCATCTCCCAGCAGCAACATGCCAGCCTCGGTTCCGCAACCTGAGCTGGGCTCTGTGAAGCCAAACTCACAGTGCTTTAAACATGACTTTAAACCCACACCACTGAGTTTCCCCCAAGGAAAATGCCGGGTCCTCGTGGGAAACACTGCTCTGTCTGCTGGGACAACCTGGCCCGGTGCTGGTGCCCACAGGTCCTGCTGGTCCCAGGGGTGGCTCAGAGGGTGACAGAACTGGCTGAGCTCTGGCTTACACGAGGCTGCGGAACGTCCCCCTGCCCCGGGGCTGACACTTGTCATGCTTGTCACAGCTGAGAAGTGATTTTTCGGGAACGCTTAAAGAAAATCCATTTCTCATTTATTCAGCATTTATTTATAGCTGCAGAAAAATTGTCCAGCTGCCGTTTTGCGGTCAGACACTCAAACTGCCTCTGAGCTCCACAAGCTCTCGCCTGGCTCCTGCTGCAGCAGCTCATTTGGGAGCACACAGGGCCGGGCACGGGGCTGTGAACTTCACCTGCAGGATCTGGAGATGCTGAAGAGACACGGAACAGCAGCTGCTGCAACGCGACAGGCAATGGGGCAGTTCCGCAGAGCGGGAGTGGGGCAGCACGGCTCTGCCCCACGACACCGCAGGCCACCCAAGCAGGCAGGGGGACACGGGCCGGCACAGGCGATGCCTCTGGCACAGCATGCGGAGCTGCCAAACCCCTACCAGTGGTGTCACTTCCGCCGCACAGCACCCTGCCCAGCTCTGCTCCCATCGCCAAGGTGCAGAACAAGGAAAACCTTCAACCCGCCATATTTTTCTGATCAGGGTGACAAACAAACATATAAAAACCTAATCCTGGTCAGGGCGTGCAGGCATGGGGGGAGCCAAGGCCCCAGTGGTGCTCATCAGCTCAGCCAGGCTGGAGCTTGCTGCTACAAACAGGAATTAGTACCCACATCTCCCTCCTAAAGCCCCAGAGATGTTACGTTCAACTCCATCAGCAGGGTCAGCAGTGAGGGAACACCAGCTTCCCCCCATGAAGGCTCATCACAAAAGAAACCTTCCCTCCCCGACTCGAGGGAATCCTCCTCCCTGCTGACACACGGGTATTTTTTCTAATAAACACGGCATGTTGGGGTTTAGAAGCAGAATGGCCAGAACATCCCGTGTCCCATGGTCATCCTGGTACTGGACTGGAATCCATCCAGCCAGCGCAGGAGAACTGAGGCAGCACAGCAGCCCCCGACTGAAAGGTGGGCTGAGAACGGAGCCTCTGGAGAGCAGCAATAACACAATCACACTCATTTTTCCACACAGAAAAGGCACCCAGGGCAGTTCACCCAGTTACAGCCGGGCCAGGAGAGCAAGAACAGGCACCCAGTGCACAGCAGCCACAGCTTTATTCGCACAAGTGTCCTCCCAGACCTGCTGAGATCATTCCAAGCTCCACATTCTTCTGCTGCTTTTGTAGTGGCTTTGAGCCGGTGCAACAGCCGGTACCTGGAACCGCCGGTCAGAGCCCAGAGCATCCTTTGGCACCCCCCAAGCACCAGACCCAAATATCCCCTCCAGCAGTAACTCAAGCATCACTCATCAGCAACCCCTGGTCTCAAAGCAGGGCATGGGCAGGAGAAACGCCACAGGGCAGCTCCCCGGACCCGCCCCAGCCCCCACCACTGTTCCCAGGAGCATCCAGCTCTACACAGAGTGGAGCAGATGCTCCAGGACGAGCCCTCACTGAGGGCTCAGGTCATCCTCTGTCAGCCCTTTGCAAGTCGGTACAGTTCCCGAAGGAAATGCTGTGAACACGGGATGAGGAATCGGGGCTGGAGCTCTCCTATGGCACCACAGAGATGTCTCCAGTGCAGGACACGCTCTCTACCAACATGCACAAGCAGTTTGCTCTCTGCAGGGTATTGTTCAGGTGAGCACATGCTGCCCTCCAAAGAACCAGGCACCAGAGCCCCAGTTGTCCATGAAACCAAACTGGGCACGAAGTATTCCAGCCCTCAGCGGGGCGAAGGAAAAACCTCTCCCATTCACCTGAGCAAACACACCTACCTCCTTCTGAGCGGCACCGATTTCTCTGCACTCCTCTAGTCTTTTCAGCACAACGTGGGCATCAGGAAGGGCCTCGGAGAAAACGCTTTCGTATTGCAGAAAGAAATCCAGTTTACAGCTTTTGCTCTCTGCCGCTGGGGGAGAGAAACAAGCCAGGTTATTTGCTAATTGAAGGGATTCACAGACACTACGATGTGATGGAAAGGCATCAGCTTGTACCCAGCATGCTGGCTGTGAGCGGGAAACCACGACTCACAAATCCCTTCGAAAGGCACCACGTGGCCGGTGGGGAAAACCAACAATTTATTTAACACCAGTCCTAAATGGCACATTTGTTCTAAACCCAGCACAGCCTCTGTTTCCCTCCCATGCAGCTGGGAGTGCAGAGGGTAAGGAAGCACTAGCAGGCAGCTCTGCTCACTCCCTGCTAGACAGCAGCAACCCCACATCCTGCACCAACATAGACCCAGACTCAATCGCCCGCCCAGATAAGAAAAGCTTTGTCACCGCAGTCTGATGAAGTGGGAGAGTGCAGCACCCGCAAAGGAGAGCGTGGCATGGTGCCAAAGGAGACAGTCCCGCAGAAAAGGGGGCTGTGGGTGCTGCTCCCAGCCCAGCACACACTAAAAAGAGCAAAGACAGAGGAAACGATCACCAGGAAAACGTGAGGCAGCGTGGTTGTGAGTAAGAGGCAAGGCTGTGCCCAGAGCTGTGAGGTCTCACCTACATCCCTGGCTCCTTCTCTCTCCTCTGGGGGCCCACCAAGCTCCTCCGCCGTGCAGCCACCCCGCTGGGCATGGGCAGCCTGCTCAGGACGTGAGCCTGGATCCTCCTGGAA
>NW_010415160.1:0-25539 GCF_000710305.1 Buceros rhinoceros silvestris
GCCCCTCTGCCGCGCTCGCCCCTGCCGTGGGGCTAGCAGATGCAAATACAAGCTGAACTCAAGCAAGGGGTCTCAGCTCAGTCCACCTCGGCTCTGTCCCATTGTCCTCCCAGATGGGGCTTTGCCTGCAGCTTGTTGGGGGAAGGAGTTAGGAAATAGTGATGGAAGGCTGTGGGCGAGAGGTGACAGCTGCTGCTTACATGGAGAAGGAGCTAATAGATCGCTTATCTGATAATTAGCCCTAACTTTGGTTGGGGGAGGGGGGAACTATCGTTATTGGCTTTATGGTAGAGCAGCTCATCGCATGTCAGTCCAAGACTGTGAAAAACACACAGACAAACCAACCCCACCTACCTACTACCATCTACCTCTTCCCTGGCTCCACATATGAAAATTAACTAAAAATGATGCAGCGTGTCACTGATGGGAATCTCTTTCTGCTTTTCTGTTCTTGTGAGTGCCTTCTTTAGGGGTATACAGGGTGACCTTGTCCTGTAACAGAGATGCAATGCTTTGTTTCTACCCCGCTAGGTTTCCCCATGTCCGTGACGTGTTGGCCGAGGCTCTGCGGCTCCTCTCCGCCCTCGGAGCGGCCAGTCGCTGCCCTCTGGACTCCGTGATCCCCGGCGGGCGTCATGAGCATTGCAATCCCTCTGGGAGTCACCACACCAGATACGTCCTACTCCGACATGGCTGCAGGATCGGAGTGAGTGTTACCCCATGGAGCAGGAGGAGGAGGGGAGGGTGTCAGAGGGCTGCCCTGCAGTGGAGCTGCAGGACTGGTGCTGTTGCTTTCTCCACTTGGGAGAGAGGGGAGCTGGTCCACTGGCTGTGTGAGAGGTGAATGCAGAGACAGACTCTTGAGTGTTCAACAAATGTGGCATTATGGAGATTGGTAAGTTTGACACAGGAGGTGGTGAAGAGAATTCCAGCAATATGAGGCACCCAACCATAGGGTTTATATCAGCTTGGTTAGCAAGTCTGTACTCTGCTGTCTTCTACACTCAAGTGCGGGGAGCTTTTGCAGTACTTATGCTTGGTGTTGGAAAGGTACGAGCCAGCTCCTTTTCCAAAAGCTATGTTCTGCGAGAGATCAGTGTGCTGAGCCTCCCTCTCCGCAGAGCCTACTAGCTCAGACTCGGTAACAATCATACATGGCTCATTTCTGGACCCTTTTGGAGCTTGGCCAGAGGTGTGAGACAGCACCAGTCTGTGTAGACACGTTTGTTTTGTTTCTGCCCCTGAACATGTTCCAAGAAGCACACCTCGGTGGGCAGTCCTTCAGCGTCCTCACCACGGGACACTCTGCAGGGCTCTCACTGCAGTCCTGTCTCTGAGGCCTGTGGGAGAGGACTTAACATTTTCTTTAAAAGACTGCTTCTGCAGGAGTCAGGAATATTTTGAATCCAGAAAATATTGCATTGTGATCTTTTAAAACCCTTGTTAGAAGGATGTCAGCTTTTGTTGGGGGTGAGCGGGAGGACTCAAGTTATTTCTGTGTGCTTCTACCTCCTGCTTTTCTGCATCCTTCTTTGAAATACAGACTGTAGCATCTTTTTACAAAAACTTACAGAGGGCATTTTGGAGACAGATTTCCCCCATGTATTATTTAAAGGTACCTACTGTGCACATACCTGCTTGTCAGACTGATCAGTGTGGAACAGATACTGCTTCAGGCTCTTATTAATTTTGAGCTATAAGTGCCGTGGGGTAGAGTATGAGTCATTGTTTTTCCCTTCCACCTTGCCCTGGTGTGACGATCCACAGAGTTTGACTACACAGGGGCACTCTCTGAAAGACTGCTAATGCTCTTTTTTTGTCTGTCTTGGCACTGGCCCCATTCTAGGCATTCGCCTTCGTGCTGCTCCATTCCACCCTAAAGCCTGTGTTTTTACATGTTTTTTAAACAGGGAGTCAGAATCTAGTAAGTCACTCGTCTGCAGTGGGTATATGATCCTTCCCTTTTCAGGATTGAACATTCAGTGTTGCTTGTCACCATGCTTCTCCCACACCAGCACTTTAAAGGTTCAACGCGCAGGAATTTTAAACTGTTTATGACAGGAGAAAGAGTGCTAAATAGTTTACTCATGTACTAGACATTTCGCTTTCAGAGCTGAGCATGGTAGAGAGGAGACCCAGATGTATCTACACATGTCCCTTGTACCATTTAAATATCAAAAGGACTGACTGTAAACCTTCTGCAAAGCGTTTTCTCTTTTACCTGGTTCTAAGCAATTTGTAGGTCCAACTTGCTGCTGGCCTGGATTGCTTTGAAAAAAGGCTTTTGAAGCTTTCTGAATTGGTTTCTCTGTATGTTTTCTAAGACTTGAGAATGCCAGGATTTTATTCTCCGGCCTTTGCATCGATGCACTGTTACTTGCTGCTGAAGTGTCCTTTGAAAGTTAACGCGATCCTCCACTCCTCCTCTGAAACTGCTAGTTTGATGCATGAACTAAGCTTCTTGTCTCTTGTAAGAGATTGATTTCAAAAACATGCATCGTGAAGGCAGTGGGAAGGTAAAAGGAAAACTACCTGGCCCTCTTCTTGGGCTGAGCTTTAGCATCTTTCCTTGGCGTCTGATACAGAGAAAAGTGTTTGTGTTCATCTGCAGGTGACGTGGAGGCTGCAGGGTAGTTTAGCCGTGTTAGTCTGACTGCATATTGGAAGTTGTTGCAGCTCCCTGGCGAGTTGCTGCAGAGGAAGTGTGGGCCCCAGCGTTGTTGCCCCTGGACACTGTTGCACCAACAGGCTTGAAGTTTTATTGCTAGTACTTGCAGCAGCATTGCTGGTATTCCAGGCTGACTGTAGTTAGGAATGTGGGTGACTTAGGGGACAGATCTGCTGCTTAGGCTCTTTAGCATCTTTCCCTTCTAATATTGTTTCTGAAAATACAGTTGAACCTGACCAGATTTAACTCTGTTCCAATCTGGAAGTCCTAAAGGACTGTTGCAGGGATCCAGCAAGGCCAGATTATGTGGCAAGCTCTACACAGAGTCTTTTATTAAGAATATTATCCTCTGGGAGTTATCGCCACCTATATCTCCCGCTTTTGACAATTTGCTGTAGTTACATTGGAAACCAACTGGATTTATCGTGTCACGCTGCTAAATCCTAAGCTGCAGAAGTGTAGTTTGCATAGGTTTAAGGTTGTCTGCTTTCTTCAGTTTTTGTGTAATAAATTATTGCTCCTTTATATTGCAAAGACAGATCCACTTCACTCCAGAATAGGCTAGAAGGTTAGTGCATTGGAGAGTATATCAGGTTTAGTGGCAGGGTGGGGCAGACTTCAGTGCAGCAGAGATTTCGAGAGCTCGCAGGAAGTCCAAAGGGCACAGGGGTTAGTGTTCCTGGGTGGTGGCTAAACACTGCCCCATGCGTGACCGCTGGTGGCTGCTGTTTGAGTACTAAATCAGGATTCATGCGGACAATGTAGCACCCAGTGAGAATCCTGCAAGATCTCACCAGAGCAGCAGAGGACCAAGGTGAAGTTTTCCTTTCCTGTATTTTTCTGTCCTGCTCACAGCTCCATGCTGTAATTTTGAAGAAGATTTCACTTGTGGACATGATTCGGTAATACTCTGCCACATTCTGATATGGACCCTACTTCTCATCTGTGCAGAGCTTAGCACTGATTTGTGTCTTCTGCTGGTAACAGACAGTGTGTTTCCTTGTTCTGTCTGGAGCCTTGTTATCTAACATTCCCTGCATTGAATTGCAGCTCTCCCTTCTCTAAGTAGGGTTTCTGCAGCTTTTCTGCTAAGGATATACCTTTCATTTTTTGCTGTTTTTTTTCACCACCGTGTGGTGGAAGGGTGCATTGTACCTCAGCAGCAAATCTCCTGTTCAGCACATTGTACACTATATTGCTCCGCAGGAAGCACAGGACGAATCTGATTTGTCTGTGGCCACTGTCTGTCCGGGTCATGAATTTCGTTGCCTCTTGTAACAGGAATCTCTGAACTCCCGGTAGCTGCTGTCGAGAAAGCTGCAGGTTTCATGCAGTGTTTATCACGGGACGTTGGACTCAGCTAACAGTATCTGAGGGAGACAGAAACAAGTGCAGATGCAGGAAAGCTGCTTAGCTGTTCTTTGAAATAAGCTGTTGCAGAGATAAAAGGGCAGTACTGTTCAGTGGGTTTGAGTCAGGCTGGCTGAGTTCCGATACGAATGCTGAACTAGACCCAACTTCCTGAACTATAAGGAAACTGAGCTTCTTACATGCTAATTATCTGTTTAACTTCCCAGATTGAGACCCAGTTATATTAACCAGTTAATGAGTTATCCAGGGTGGCCCCTGCTCAGTTCCTTCCTTCTGAAAGCAGGTTCATCCTGTACAACTTCTGTGCACATGATGCCCGGTGAAGTGCATAGTAACACCTTGATTTCATTAAGTTTCTTCATTTTGAGCTCATGTGTTGAATAGAAAAGAGCAGTGAAATGCCGGCACTGATAAAATGATGTTGTATTGATGGGTTTTACTTCTGGCCCTTTCTGCAGCCCAGAGTCTGTGGAAGCTAGTCCAGCTGTCAGTGAGAAGAATGTGTACTCCAGCCACGGCTATGGGGCCCCCCAGAAACACAGCTATCGCGGGCTGCCTTACGCAGTGAGTACTCTCTCTGCAGTGAATCAGCTCTTGACTGTCTACTTCACTCTTTTCTCCTTGTTCCATAGTTCTTTGCCTGTTAAGCCTTAGTAGTTTTGGCTTATGTATTAGGGAACACTGAGTTACAGCTGAGTTCTGCTGTACATTTTTGCATTTGTGAGTTTATTGTTTGAATAGTCTTTCATACTCTATAGCAAGCTTTATCAGTGTTCTAGGTGATAGATTTTTACCTGAATGAAGTATATGAATGGAGTGTGAATATGTATGAATATATCCTATTTTCCTGGTGGTAATTTTATGCCCCATTTGGCCTGTTGTGCACTATTTATACTTGTTTCAATTGCGCAGATTTTCATATTGGTAGTTTATAACTACGAGAAGGAAGGAACAGTCAGGAAGAGTGGGAGCATGGCTTGAAACTAGGGGATGAACAGGACATCACAGAATCACTGAGGTTGGGAGGAGCCTCTTGAGGTCACATAATCCAACCCCCTGCTCAAGCTGACTCTGAGCTGGCTGCCCAGGACCTTGTCTGGTTGGGTTTTGAGTAACTCAACAGACAAACTCCAAAACATCTCTCAGTTCCAGTGTTTGACCACTGATGTCATCTTAGATTATTGGCATTGCAGCAGTTAATGTCAAAATAGCCTAGTTGTTTTCATAGGGTTTTAATTTAATTTATTGGTGCAGAAGATGACCGTTCAGATCTTTCAGAGCTATTGCTTTACCTTCTTGGTAGATGGACGAATTCAGACTACTGTTTTATGCCAGTTGTTAAATAATAACCTGGGAACTGTGGATTTGGGACTACAGCTTCTAGGCACCGTAGCTTCACATTAAAAGTAGTACTGCAAATACTCGTTTTCAGGATCATAATTATGGAGCCCCTCCTCCTCCAACACCACCAGCCTCTCCTCCTGTCCAGACCATTATACCTCGTGCAGAACTGAACGGCCTGCACTCACCTGATGAGGAGAACTCCAGGGACAGTGAGACCTCCTCAGAAGGAGAATCAATTCCCACTTGGTGCCACTGCAGTGTCTCCCAAGATGGTTTCCTCCTCAAGTGTGAAAAGTGCAGGTAAGCTTTGGTGCAGTGCAGATCTGGACTGCTGCTTTTGTTGACTTCTCATACCGAACCGTGTCACGTTTGGGCTGTGGGACAGACTTCCTTTTGCTAACTGGAGCATTCTTTCCAGTGCTTTACCCAGTATTGACCCTCCTCCTTTGCGTTGTCAGCCTGACAAGTGTTGGTGGCACCAGGAGTGGAGATGAGGATGTTAAATCGATGTTCTTATCATCCTGGGCCCCACTGAGGGCACGCACCTTGTGACATCCTGTTGAATTTCAAGTGACTTTACTCCTACAAACCAGCTTCAATTGTGCATTCTCCTTTGGCAGAGGAATGAGCAGGGGGAAGGTGATCAGACTCCGCCGCCGGAAGCAGGACAACGTGTCAGGTGAGCTTGAGGTTATAATTCTGATAATGGTGACTTTAGCTTTCTTTCTTTCTACACAACCTTTGTCTTTTGACTGCCGTAACCTCACTGTGATCAGTGCCTGCTACCGTTCTTTGCCTCCCAGCCACTGGGATTTTCTCCTCTCCTTCCTCCTCACCTCAGTTAGCTCTTGGGAAAATCAGATTATCTTGTGAATGGAAAAGGGAAATGTTCATCACTCACTGTTCTGGAGATACCAGAAGTTAGGGAGACCTGTTCTGGTTTGGGTGGGAAAATTGAGGCGGAAGAGCTCTTGCAGGGTCATCAAGTCTTACTGATGAGAATGGTCATAAGGGTAAGCTGTTTTCTCTGGGGTGAATAAAAACATTACTAACGAAGCACTTCTCTCTCCAGGTGGGGACAGCAGTGCAACTGAGAGCTGGGATGAAGAACTATCTCCTTCTACAGTGCTGTACACAGCTACACAGCACACCCCTACAAGCATCACGCTGACTGTCAACCGCGTCCGTAGAACCAAACCTAAGAAGAGGAAGAGGAGTACAGAAAAAGCTCGTGCTGCTCCAAAGGCCAAAAAGATCAAGGTGGAGTGAGACAAAGTTGCTGCAGTTCCTGCAGAGTGTTGTGGTTGATAAGTTGGCAGTAGACAAACTTTTGTCCTGTCAGGAGTTGCTCTTCCTGGTGTAATAATGTGACGCCTTGTATTTGTGACCTGCTAGAGTATATGGCTGTTGGTTTAAAGATTACATTACTGCAACTCCACCCTTATTTCCCAACACTGTCCATTCATGCTCAGAGCTTGGATTTGATTACATATTTTCCCTTCTACTCCATTAGGACTTGGGGAGATAGCTTTTGAAGTCTGTTTGTTTGAGGCAAAGGGGCAGTCTGTGAATGGAATGAAAAATGAAGAGAGCGTGGCATTTCTTAGCGGGCTGTGTGAAAGAATCTGGGCTGCAGAGATTCTTGGCACTGTTCTTCAAGGGACAGAGATAGTGCCTGTGTGGAAAACTATGTAGGTAGTGATGAACATTTGCTGAGGGATGACTTTGCTGTTGTCTTTGTGAGGGTTTGGGGACTGAAATAATTTTGGATTGCTTATATTGGAATGCAAGTCTGTGAACAGCTGGTTCTTTCCTATCATCTGCTAGGTTTTACCATGATTTTCCCCAGGTTAGGTTTCCCTTGAAGTTCTTCTGGCAGGCGCTGATTAAATAAAAGACTGGGAGCAGGAGCCATGTGAGGTCTTCAGGTTTTTTGTTGTGAAGCAGCTTGATTCTGTTGCCTGCCCTTTCTTCTGCCAAAGCAAGTGGGGTTAGTCGGGACAGTTTTGCTTTTGATCTTGAGATTTTTACTAAGTATAAAGCAGGCCTTTTTAGTTCAGAAATCCTGGTCATCAAGCTTTTCAGCAGTTTCCACTGGATTTGCATTGCAGAGTCTTTTTTTTCGAGTCCATTGCAGTCCTCCTGTAATTTTTGCTGCCTTTTGTTAAGGGCTAGTCTGTTGGCGTAAGTTCTAGTGTGGTTCTGGGATGCTAATTCTGTGCAAATATGTAATACTTTGGTTTTTCTCTCTTTCTCTCCTTGTTCGGGGGACAGGCCTTTCGAGAGGGCTCACGAAAGTCTCTGAGGATGAAGGTGAGTAGAACTGAGAACCATCTGTGCTGGTGGTGGGGTTTTTCCCCTGTATTTTGTGCCTCTCTTGGTCTGCCTGGGGAATTTTTGATTATGGGGTCAACCTCAGAATAATCTCAAGCCTTACCATGCACAAGCAAGCCTATTCAAAAGGGTATCACAGGAATTGCCCCTTGAACGTTGCTTTTGCTTCAGATAGCTTTCTGTAAGGTAATGTCATCCACTTCCAAGGGATGTGTCTGATTCATGACACTTGGGAGTGGGATGTTTGATGTAAGGGATATAGAACTGGTTGTGGCCACTCTTCATTTATAAGGTCAGTTATCATTTGATGGCATCAAAGCTCTTTTAAGCTTTTGCATCAAAGTAGTGCACAAGTTTAATACTGGGAGTCCCCAGCAGCGTGGCCTTGATTGTCTCCACGCCCTCTTACTGGAGACGGATGGGACAATAATACAATAATATTTCTCTCAGACCTTCTGCAATAGTGGTAGGTGTGGCTCTCTGGAAGAAAGTTTATTTGATGAAAAAAATAGACTTGCACTTTGAGCTAAACGTGTTTCTAAGAAACACAAGAGGTGCCTTAAAGTTCACTCTGTTCCATCTGCCGCAGCACTGTAGCTGAGTGGCTTCTCACAGGTGGCTCAGGGCAAACGGGACAATCCTGTGGTGTGTCTGTCTGTATGCTCCTATCTCCATAGTACCTTGAGAGGGTAAAAAAGCATGAGAATTTTTAACACTTTTAATATACATGATGAAAATAATGATTGTTCTTCAGTGGTCCTTGTCATTAATACGTCACTGTCCCACACGTCTCAGTCCCTTATGAAGCCAGCTGAGTTACTGACCTCTGGAATATTATTTGTTGAATTACTTCAACTATTGTCAAGTAAAGAATGAAGCTTTTTTTTTTTCTTACCAGCTTCTTTTTTTCCCATCCCTTACAAGATGGTATAAATGGATCAGCTCATTTTGCCCTCTCTTCTTTACACTGCTTAGGACTTGCCATTTTAACCCTCTGGGTTTTAGCTTATGCTCTCTACATTCTTGAAACCCTGATGACCACTTAGCTAGAAGGCTCTGAAGTAATTTTTCATCAGTCACTGCAAAGATTGAGATGCAGTCAGCATCATCTAGCACTATGTTCGACGTGAGTGGGTTGACTGTAGGACAAGCCTACGCAAGATTTTTTTGTCTTTGTGTGTTCTGTTCCTTTGCTTTTTAAATCTACTTTTTTTTCCAAACTGACTTAGAAAACTTCTTTTGACCATGTATTAGCTTAATTTTCTTGTATGTAGCAGTGCCAAGTACCAACTCTCAAGAAGTCTTAGTCCTGCACAAAGTTCTCTGTAGGTTTCTAAGTGTCGCTGTTGTACAAAGTCCTGGTGGATGCAGGTTCTGAAAAGAGGTGTCTTCATAACTGACACTTACTGAGTTTGGAATAGATGTGCCTTTTTTTATAGCATGCTCATTACGCTCAGAACACTGTGGACAGGTTTTACCTGCGGTGCGCGAGCCATTCACTCTTGGCTGTTTGCAGAATTCGCCTTCTGAAGCTCACGCCTTGGATGAGAACACAGCCGAAGGCTGGGAGAGTCGAATACGGCTGTGGACAGATCAGTACGAAGAAGCCTTTACTAACCAGTACAGCGCTGATGTTCAGAACTTGCTGGAGCGTCATCTAAATTCTAATAAAGAATACGTGGGCAAAACCGCCATGCTAGACACAATCAACAAAACAGAGCTGGCCTGCAATAACACTGTCATTGGGTCCCAGATGCAGGTAAGAGCCGTTGTGACAGAAGTGGGTCCTCTGGTTTCTAGACATAAGGCGTGGGCGTGGGTGAGCAATATCATAGCTAGTCATATAATTTCAGACCAATAAGTGTAGATTTGATATAAAAGGGAACAGAAGGGGTGCCAGTACCAAGACAGATTCAGAATCACCTTCAACCAAATCAGTGTGGCTACAGTGGGAATGTTTTGTGCAGTTCTGCGATGCAGTTCATGGGTATTTTACCATAAATACTTTTGGTCATGGAATAGCATGAGGCACAACCAGATCTGTCACCTGCTGGAGACAGGAAATTTCCTGGGGAATATTTTGTGCAGTTCTGCGATGCAGTTCATGGGTATTTTACCATAAATACTTTTGGTCATGGAATAGCATGAGGCACAACCAGATCTGTCACCTGCTGGAGACAGGAAATTTCCTGCTTTCTAGATGAGTTTTTCTGTCTTTTTTTTTTTTGTTTTTGTGTGTGTCTGGCTCGTGTGGAAAACTATTTTAAAGACCCTTTCAACATTATTTAAATATTTTGGATGATTATTTGGACTCCGGTAACTTTCAAATACTGCGCAACTACGTTTGATTTCAGGAAACTGTCTCTCCCTAACTTTTCTGAAATGGGCAATGATTGGTGTCTTGTCAGCTTCATGGAGCACTTTTAGACAAGGAGAAACAGGAAGAAGATGTGTTTGTGTCATATATGGCCTTCTCAGCTGGTGTTTCATCCGGTCCCTGCTTTATTGAGCAGAGAGCAGCATTCCCACTCAGTTCAGGCTTTGTGGGGCTTCCATGTCCAGGGGAATGGAAATTGGTGCAACCCCAAAACGATTGGGCTCCAAAACAGGTGGTGGGGCACCTCTTCTGTAGAATGGGAGCAGAGTCAGAAACCCGAATATCAGGTATATGTTTGTGCTTGAATCTTGCTTGTTTATATCAGCTGACTAACCACTCTGTGAAGTTCACGTGTTCCCTCTCACCTTTCCCTCTGGCAGAGCACTGATATTGCTAGTGAAGGAAAGTGCAGAACCTAGTTCTGGACCTAGTTTCCTTTCACTCTTGCCTCTAGTTCTGCAATAATAAGACTTCTGGGGGAGCTGGTTATGTGAGTAGCCTTCCTAAAGAAAGCAACTGAGAAAATAATAGGGAAGAAGTAGTTCTGCTTCTCTAGAAATCTTAATGTTTTCTAAGTCTAAATGTAAATTCTTCTTCACATGAGGTGTTTTTTTTTTAAGTTCTGAAATAGGCAATAAAACAACATATGGTGTTTCTTTTTATCACATTTGTAGAGTACAGCGGGACAGGTGATTATAAAAGATATAAATGTACTTGTTCTTGCCATGCTCTCTTCGCCTCTCCCTTCCCTGTACAGGCAGAGGTTTTCCTGCAGGGAAAACTGCCCAGTATTCCAAATCAGAAGACTCCAAATGCAATACATACCAAACAAACAGAAAGATAGAAAGTTGCAAAAACCTCAGCGTGAGCTGCAATTACTCTAAACAAAGCCGTAGGTAGGTGCCTGCCATTGCACATGCTGGGAGAGTGTAAAGGGACTTCGTGGTTTTGTAGCTCCTCTTGGGTATTGAGGAAAGACCAGGTGGCTGTCCTGGGCTGCTGCTTGTCAGCCCGTACGTCCTTGTTGGCTCTGCTCAGCAGATGGCCGTGGAGTGCTGCGAGGAGGACAGCCTGTGCAGGTGTGGAGTGCCTGGTCTCCCATCCTGTGCTTTACATTTTCATTTCGCTCACTTGTCTCATCTTTGTTAGACAAACTGAGAAGGCTTTTTGGTTTGCAGCAGTTGTCTTTTAACCAGGTGTCAGTACTGTAAAAGTAGCTTTTCTGGGAGATAAGGAAGTAGGTACTTTGAGCTAGAAAAAAATTAAGGAGGTTATGTCAATATGCAGATAGCAGCTGTGTATAGAAGATGGATATCGTAACTGCTTTATTTGGCCATGAAGACTCTGGAGAGAGGAGAAGGGAATAAAAATAAAATGGTTTATATGCTCTGCATACTCTCACACTTGAGAGAGTTGTTTGGCTTGGGTAAACAATGATGCATGTGTGTACTTAAAAAAAAGAGAAGAAAGCTTCCTCAAGCCAGGAGGAATAGGGAAAGATGTGTTAAGAGTTACACGTACAGGATATGGGATTTTGATGATTGGAATGTTTTGGGTAAACCAATTCTCAATGGTCCTGATGTTGCAAAGGGAAACTTGTGAAAGCATGAAGCTATTCAGTATCAAGAATAAAATAATCTTAGTGCTGGCTGCTGCCAGGTGCTCGACAGACTGAAAACTCTGAATCACTTTTCTGCCTGGTGTTGCCAAACCAAACCCAGGGTCAGTATTTGCCCTTTGTTGCCTCTGATAACTGCTGAGTTGAGCTCAAACCCCTGATTGATTTCCCATTCTGAAGTGAAGAGCGAAAGGGCCTCCATAAAATAAAGCCACTGAGTATTATGCAGATGTTGCTCTGCAAACATACCAGTCTGATTAGCAGTCAGCAATCCCTAGCCTATGACACGAATAAAATCATTTGTTCTTTTCACACATGAAAGCATGGCAGCTAATCCTCTTCATATTTCTAAATTCAGAGAATGAAAACAAGCTGAGCTAGGGTCTTATCAGAAGAGCTATGAGATCATCCCTGTTTTACCATACTCAGATAATTGTTAGATTTTACAGATGCAGAGCTTCTCTTTCCTTCATGGGCTCTCTTCTCCTCCCACCACCCCATCTTAGCCCACTTGTGTTCCCCAAGTTGTTTTCCAGCATCAGGTGAACAGCAATACAAGTCAGTCATGGGCTAAAGGTGAGAGTGAAAGCTGCCAGACGTTAACTGGCAACTCTGAAAGATTCTCCGAGAATTTGACAGAGTAGTAGAATAATCTAGGTCGGAAGGAGCCACTGAAGGTCATCTGCTCCAACCCTTCTGCATAGGACCAGCTTAGATGAGAAGCTGATTATAGTAGTAAACAAGTGGTAATATAGAAACAAAATTGTTCATTTCTCAGTCCTAATTTATCTGCTAACTTCAGATACTTTCTCCTTATCTCCTTCTTCACACAGTAACAAATCTAGTCCCATTTATTTATCCTCTGTTAGCCCAGTTGGAGAGTACGAAGTGTATCCAATGTTTTTCAAACAATTTAGCCACTACTCTCAGCAATGTAAATAGTCTTATCCTACAGTTCACTTGCATCATGGGTTTGTTGGTCAGAAATCAGGGCCAGCAGCGTGGCTTCGTAGTCTGGAAACAACGTGGTTTCTTTTGTGCCTGCTCAGTGGACTTGGAGAATCCTCTGTGAGCTTGTATCAGGACCTGAGATAGGAAGAGGTGAATAACACCCTGCAAGGCTTTTCAGAGTCTCCAGTACGTACATACAGGTTTTTCCAATTGTCACTGTGAAAAAGAGATATGCCCCGTAGGCACGATGAATGTGGCATTGGATATATCTCTTAGGAGATCTGGAGTAGCAAGACCATTACTCCCATCTGCACTGGTTTCAAATGAATATTTTAATAAAGCTGTCTTTATCCTGGACCTGAGTGAGAGAAGTCGACAAAGAGATCTTACTGTACTGACTGATACAAGATCTGCAGTATTATGTCATATTAGAACAGTGAAAGTCATCTTCCTCCCAAAGAGGTTTGATTCAGAGCACATAGAAGATTCCATAGACTCTGTGCTTCAATGCTTTCGCATGGTCGGTACGGAGGCTTTTGTTTGGCTCCCAGTGCTGGGTGCTGCCTTCAGGCATTACCTCTATTTTCACAAGGTTAGAACATCATGCGTCTGTCATTGTGCAGACTGAGCCCCTTCTTAAGCTGATGTGATTTTTACCCGTTTGAGCAGATTGCTCAGTAGCTGTTTCTAACAGGGTTTTATTGGGAATAGTTGGGAGTTTCCTTTTAATAAGACCTTGTGGGTTTTTTTCTCCTTTAGATAGATGACTGTCATTATTACTGAAGTAAGAACACTTACACCTCAATTCACTCCGGAAGAGTGTCAGAACCGGGTCCTTATGCACAGTGAATAGCACGCTTAGGAAAGAGCAGGCACAGCTCTTGTGGTGAGGCAGCCAGCCATCTTCACATCATTTTTACTTGCAGAGGGTTTCACTCTGTTAAGCAAGGAAAGTTTGTTTTTGTGGAAGACTTTCCTGTGCTCTAGTGCTTTTCCTGTCCCTTCCATTATTCTGTAAAACGTGTCATATGTGTATGTCTGTGCTTAAAGAATGTTGTGGTTTCATACTGTCAGGACGCAGTGTTGTGAAAATCCATTGTAATAGAGCTGTGGGCGTTAGCACGCATGTATTTCTTCATGTTAAAAAATAAAAAATCCACAGCAGTAGTTGAGCAGGCAGATGAAGAGAAGTTTCTAGATGGAGACAGAAATTGCCAGCTTAGGTCTTTGGCCTGTTAGCTAGAATTTACCATCCTCTGCAGAAGGAAAAAGTTGGGTTTTTTCCCCTGAACATGTGACAACCCACAATTTAGAGAAGATTTGAGTTACTCTGGCTGTGAAAGTGGTCATAATTGCAGAGCAGTTCTCTGTAAGCAGCAACTGACAGGTCTGGTTATGCCTCCTAGCTGCAAGACTGAAATACTTGGTCTGTTAGACTTGTGAGACTTAATGTGGAAGGAAAGGAGTAAATACTCTGCATTTGATAAATATTATTAAGGTTGCTACTAAATTGTTACTGAATGAACAATATATTCACCCGACAGAGTTTATGTGTGTTACTACTAGAGTAATTTTTCTTCATAAGTAGGTAAAATATTCTTCACGGGTTAGAGGCCTTGGGTTTAAATTCTCCTATTTTGCTCTGGTTTTCTTACAGCTGCAGCTGGGAAGGGTGACTCGGGTTCAGAAGCACCGGAAGATCCTGAGGGCAGCAAGAGACTTGGCACTAGATACCCTTATAATTGAGTATCGAGGGAAGGTTATGTTACGACAGCAATTCGAGGTCAATGGGCATTTCTTCAAAAAGTAAGAGTACTATGAGGTGATTAGTATGAGAGCATCATGGCACAGAGAGACTAGTGTCTCTGTGGGATAATGCATGTTTACAGGGCCCTTGTCAGCTGTGCCAGCTATAGAAATGTGAAATGGAATATACAGCCTCAGCTTGATGCTCTGCTTATGGACCAAAACCCACTGCAGCAGATCTGTTAAACTGTGGTTATGGAAGTGCCTAAGCATCCAGTGCAAGGTGTGCTGGAAGCAGCGCTTCCATCAGTGCTGTGAGGGATGTAAGTGCTGCGGGAACTGGGTGTTTTGGGTTGAGACGTTCTGTTGCTTCTCCAGGCCATATCCCTTTGTGCTGTTCTACTCCAAGTTCAATGGCGTTGAGATGTGTGTTGATGCCCGCACCTTTGGTAATGATGCCAGGTTCATCAGGCGTTCCTGCACTCCAAATGCAGAGGTAAATTCTCTCTTCACCATCACTGTAATTGCAAATAACATGTTTACCCAGGCGTAGTGCATCCCCTTTTTATGAATGTTACTGCACTTTAAGTACAGTAAATGGGGTAAATTCTTTGTATCTCTTCTTGTTTGATGGTTTATACTTGGAAGATGAGAACATTTGGGGTTTTTTGGAAGGAAGAGGTTTCTTCTATGGCTTTCCTTTCACTGCAGAATGATAGGGTAAGCAGGTGATACTAAGTGTAATTGGAAAAGCACAGGATGAGACAAGAGCAGCAAAGCAGGCTTTTCCCTGTGGAGGTTTTAGGATAATTATTCATGGAATAGATAAGAGCTACTTTACAGAAGGAGACTTCCCTCTTGGAAGTAAGAATGCAGCTTGTGGAGATGATAGTTCCTCTCTACTTTGTTTAACAAGGTCCGTCATGTGATTGCTGATGGGATGATCCACCTGTGTATCTATGCTGTTGCCACCATTGCCAAGGACACAGAGGTTACCATCGCCTTTGACTATGAGTACAACATCTGGTGAGTCCTTCACCTCGCCCGGGAGCTCTCCACTGCCCTCCAGGACTGGACATCTTCCTCCAGCCCTTTCCTCGCATTCTACATTTTGCTCCGTTTTCTGCTGAATTGCATTTTCCGGCTATTCTGTCCAGTTCTGCTGGCATATTCTACAATAGAGGCCATAAGGTAGCCTGCTGTCCTTGCTTTGGCACGTGGTGAGATGTTTAGTAGGAGATGCATTGAATGTCTCTGTATAAGGGTTGAGAAATGAAGAGTGATACGAATTATGTTTGTGTTTTGGAGCAGCAACTATAAAGTGGACTGTGCGTGTCACAAGGGGAACCGGAATTGCCCTGTGCAGAAACGTAGCCCAAATGCTGCAGAACACCTACCTCCACCTGTTTTAGGCACACTGATTGGGGCAGAAACACGTCGGCGAAAAGCCCGTCGAAAGGAACTAGAAATGGAACAGCAGGGCATTGCCTCGGATGAGAACGGCAGTCAGCAAACAGAGGAGGTTCCTGAGGGACCTGCAGCAGTCAGTGACAATGAGGTAAAACCCTTGATGCTTCGGTATATATATTTTTATCATTCAGTGGTGTTGGAATCTGATCCAATACAGCACAGGGATCTTCAGAACAGAAACTACAGGAGGACTTTTTTAAACCTCTAGCACCTTAGATTAACAGAGGAATCTTCATAGCTTTAAAACTTTACTGGATTTTCTACATACTAAATCTGGGCTTCTTTTTCAGGTGGTGGCAGAGAAGGAGGAGAAACAAGAAGGGGAGAAAGAGGAGACTGTAGATGAACAGGAAACCTTGGTCCACAGCCGACGGGCAAGTATCTTTCTCAGTCTGGTTATCATCCCCTTAGGACTTGCTCCATGTGGTGAGCAACAGGTCCAGTTGGTTATTTCACTTGTTCGACACAAATTCCAACTGTCAGTGGTCTTCAGCAATTTGATTTAAAGATTTTAAAAAAAAAACAAAACCAAAACAACCAAAACCCACCCAGGCTGACTCCCCATCACAGGATGTATGTTTGGGTACTACAGATCGGAAGGTATAGGGCGGGTTAACACGAGGGGTAGACCAGCACTATTGGCACAAGTCAACAATATTCGCTACATTCTTTATTAGGAAATCCCTTTGTGCTTCCAAATTGTCGTTTCTTAATCAGTCTTCTTGATCAAAATAATACTTCTCTTGGACCTCTGCTGACAGAGTCCCTTCCTAGCCACCTTCTCTGCTAAGTAGAGCTGGGTTTTCACTTGTGCCTTTTATGGGACCAAGGATTGCTTCCTGGGTTAGAATGTTTTATGCACGTAAATGGAGCCATTCTGGCTCTACTTAATTCATTAATTTAAAAACAAAAACAAACAAACCCCAACAAAACACCCCAAACCAACCAATCAAAAAAACCCCCCAAAACCTACACAAAACAAAAAAACTCCAACCAACCGAAAACCCAAGGAAGAAGGAAAGAAGTGCTCCCATCCTTCTACCAGCCAACAAATGTATTGGAGTTAAGGGTTTCATTTCAGCAAATACCTTAATGTTTCTCTAACTGAAGTTATGGATCATGTGTAAATTTCCTGAGAATGCTTCAAACGTTTAGATAAGGCAGCAAATTGCAGAGCTGAGGGCCATCCTGTGGAGAGATCCTTGGATTATCTCTTGCGTTTTTTACAACAGGCAAGATAAAACAGTCAGAGCAGTCAGCGTCAGACTGGCCTTAAGCTCGGAGGGAAGATTTCGTTTTAATGCAGGGAAGCTGATCTCTTTCTGGGACAGTGTATAGTTCAAGAGGACTGTGTGAAGTGTTAGTTTCCCATGAGCCTGTAAGCCCTGTTCCTGTACGTTGCACCAGTTAATCTCTTTTAATGAGATTCAGTTTTCTATACTTGGTATCAGATATCTATAGTTTTCCCGGTCTCTATTTTTTTTGTGTGTGTGGTGAATATTTTTGAGCAGAAACCTGTAAAGGCCACTGTGACTGAGTACACACTGCTGTGTACGTCAAGATACTTTCTCCTCCATGACAAGTCTCAGAAGGCACTTGACCCCACTTCTTAAAATTCACTTGATTCACTTTGATTCTGCCTGGTTTTTGCCAGTCACTGCAGCATTGTACTGGGCCTTTTACGTGCATAATTATCAATTATTTCTGACACAGCTAGATTATAAGGTTTCCTGTCCTTTCTGTTTACCTAAAAAATACCTTTGTTTTGCCTCTCTCTTCTCTTAGGTTCTAATTTCTTATCCACTATGTAAGCTGCTTAGACAAGAGGTTTTATTTTTGAGCCTGGGTGATCTGTTGACATGAGGGAAGGAATGAATCTGCATCATTTTAATCAGTTTGTTCAGTGTCTTATACTTGCTGCAAACTGCTGATTCACTTCTATTGCCTCCGGGCTTCTGTTTGCTTCTAATGTTTGGTCGCTAGCTAGTAGCTGTATTTATTTCCAAGTCACCCCTTCACTCTTTATTATGTGGTTTTTCGTTTTTCAGAAATGACCCATTTCCTTGTGGCGATTTTATGAATATAACCCAGTAGTAACTATGTGGTGCTATTTAAGAGCAAAGTCTAGTTCTTCTAGTTACTCCAAGAACACATGATTCTGTTATTGTTCTCCTGGGAAATTTGCCATGTTGAAAAATGCAAATATCTGAAAGAATTCCTTCTCTCTATCCCATTTCTGGCTCTTGTCAAATAGCAATGACAGTTGTTCTCCTTCCTCTGCTGCGTCCCGTATCTGTCCTTGCTGTGGCCTCTTTGGCGTGATTTGCAGTGCTGACTTAAATTTACTCTTGTGTTCTAGTCCCGGGAAGACAGAAAGGTAGAAGCCATCATGCATATGTTTGAAAACTTGGAGAAGAGAAAGAGGAGACGAGAACAACCATCAGACCGTAACAGCACTGATGCTGAAATCAACATCAATTCTGAAGCTCCAGAGCTGGAGGAAATAAAAACAGAGACTCCTGAAACTGAAGATGGAAGTTCAGCACTGAGTGCTCCTGCTCCAAATGTATCTAACAGTAACAGCAGTACTGGGGTGAACACACGACGGTCTTCACAAGTAGCGGTAAGACAAAGATAGGACTGTTTAATAGCTTGTACCAATCTCAGATGCAGCATAACTGAAGATCATTCAGGTTGGGAGGAGTGTCATGGGGTCTCTAATCAGTTCTGCGTTCAGGCAGAGTCAACTCTGAGGTCAGAGTAGGTTGGCGAGGCTTCTACCCAATCTTGTCTTGAAATCCTCCAAGGCTGGAGATTGCACAGCCCCTCTGGGAAACCTCTTCCAATTCATGACTGTTCTCATGATGAAAAAATGTTGCCTTGTATCTGGCCTGAACCCCTCATTTAGTATATGTAGGTGACGCACTGCTGCATCTCCCTGGAGGCTTCAGTCTGGATGGAGGAAGACTGCTGTTAGGTGCCCCTAAGTCTTCTCTTCTCTGGGCTGAACAAGCCCAGCTCCTTCACCAGGTCGGCCCCTGTTGAACTGGTGTGAGCTTAAGTTGGATGCGTCGCTCTAGTGACTGAGGAATTATTGTTCTTTTTTTTTTTTTTTGGCCCAGTCTACTTTGGGTGCACATCTTCCCATTATATGGCAAGGCCCAGAAACTTGCCTGGAATGACACGTCACCTTGGATCAGGAGTAAGAGCAGTTGCCTTGAGACAAGCGGCAGGTTTAATACTGTTGCTTTCTTCCTTAAGATGATGTTCTGGGTGACCCCTGTAAGAACACAGCAGACAAAACAATAATGTGCCAGTGGTTTAGAAGGGTCCCAGAAACCATCTTGTGAGCCCATACGAACAGAGTGCAACCAGATGAGTCATGTAGTGTCAATAAATAAATCTCAGTCCTTGATTCCACATGCAGAGAAAAGGAATACTCCTAGAGATGCTCGGACTAACGACAGTTTATATCCTAGGATGCTGTCCCTGAGAAAACAGTTACTAAGCCAGCTCCAGCAAAACCCTCCAGGCCCCGACCAAAAAGTCGCTTCTCTCGATACCGGACCAGTTCAGCACAAAGACTGAGGAGGCAGAAACAAGCCAGTTCCCAGCAAGCTGAACTCGCACAGGCTGTCCCAGAGGAAGGAAACACTGCCAGCTTGGTAACCGCAACAGATGTCAGCAATGTGGAAGGTCCAGGAGAAGGCAGACAGTTGGCGGGATCTGACCCAAGTGCTACCCTGGCTGCAGGATCTCAGTCTAATCGAGCTGCAGTAAAGTACCCCAAAACTAAAAAGGTAAATATGATCAAGTGCTCAAACTGGAGAGGAGGAAAAATAGGTTTTGTGTGGCCTTTGGAGAACAGTTGGCTCGGAGAAAACAGTTCTTCAAAATAGTTGGAGTTACGTGACTTTATATTTAGCTACTATAGAACAAATAGTACAGTAAGAGCTCTCATCATGGGTCAGAACCTGGCTGCTCAGCCCTGTACACACAAAGAACAGAGAAGGATACTAGCTAATCTTTACAGTAAGTCTACATAGACCTTAGATACCAACAGAGACATACAGGTGCAACAGGGAGGGTCTCGCTTCTGGGTACAGCAAAGAGTCTAGGAAGAGGTAAATGATACAGCTTTATGTATGCAGGGAAGAAACTGCTTCCAATTGGAGGAGCCCCGAGAGAGAAGGGTTGGAGGGGCTTGGCAACATAAGGAATTGGGTGATAGGAGCTGAGCCCTGGGTGAGGGAAGCAAAAAGCAGGTGTCTCAGTACTGGCGTGGTGGGCAGTAGAGGCTTGGGAGGTGGCTGGCAAAGGCCAAGAGGACAATAAGCTGTTTGTGTTGTTCTTGCAGGAGAACAAGGTACTGATAGAAAGATGGGGAGAGCTGGTGTGTTTGAATCTGTGTACAGTGAGCCAGCAAAAGCTTTTGGCGGCAGCATGCAGAAGTGGCTGTTCCAGCTCTGGTGGCGTAGCTGGCATTTAAAAACTGGATGCTGGTGCTTCAGAAAAGAGCATTGGTTTTTGGGCTGAAAACAAAGGATGTTTGTTAGAAAAGGTTGGATGCATGTGGTCTCAGGAAGTTTTCTGTGTATTCCCAGTGTTTTAGGAGCAAGGAGGAAAAGAATGTCAACTAAAAAAGTTACCTTAAGTCCAACATCATAGCAGTGTAGTGAGACTTGTGTAAAAAACAAACAAAAAAACCCTAACAGAACCACCTTGAAATAACCAGGGTGTGCATCTTGTGAAGTGTAGTAAGGCAGAGGTTCCCTTGTCTATACTAGCAAGAGAATGAAGAGAGAAAAGTGGAGCCATTGTGTAGTAAAGATCAACTGGAATTTAAAAATAATTTTAGAGTAGCTTAAAAATGTGTTTGGTGTGGGAATCAGTGGCAGTATCTTCTTGGGATGGGGTGAGAGGGCAGGCTGGGGGTATTTGTTTAGGACAAAGGAGAAGAGGCTGGCTTTCAGCTTAGAATTGAACACCAAGAGGGAACATGACTGCAGACTACGATGTACAAGCTGGGAGAAACTTGTGAGGAAAAAGAGGAAAAGTTGCAGAAGCTATTGAGCAGCTGCCACATGCTGAGCATAAATTAGCCATTAATACAGTTAGCCTTGCAGCTAGAAACTAGTTTTGAACAAAGTGACCAAGTTTTGGGAAGACCTTCTAATAAGATTAATAGAGCATAAAATCGAGCTCCTTCTGTAAAACTGGATTAGCTGTTGTTGTGCCTGCAGCAGGCGAGAATTGGGTTTGATGCAGGCAGTCCTGGCTGTGTTCTGTCCTGTTGAAGAGGAGGGAGGTTTTCACATGCAGACTGACCTGAGCGTTGCTTCCCCATATGACTTTGTGCCTTATTGCCTTCCTTCTTCACCTGCGCTGGTTGCATTGACACCTGTGTTTTCTCCTTCAGTATCTTGTTACCGAATGGCTGAATGACAAGGCAGAGAAGCAGGAGTGCCCTATTGAATGCCCTCTGCGCATTACTACAGACCCAACGGTTTTGGCAACTACCCTAAATATGTTGCCAGGTCTCATCCACTCCCCGCTAATTTGTACCACACCTAAACACTACATTCGTTTTGGTTCACCTTTCAACCCTGAGAGACGTCGAAGGCCCTTTCAGTTGGATGGAATTTACAGCTCCTGTAAAAAGGTATGTTTGCTCATGTCTTACCTTCAGAGGCTATGAACTCGTCAAGCTCTTACTGACACCCTTGTGAAGTTATTGTGTCCTCTTTGAGCCAATTTCAGTGTATTTCTGCTGAGATGGCCTTGCCTGGTGTGTCGATACAGTCTCCAGGCTATGGCTGCTGACCCTCTTCTAGCTGGGGTTCAGTTTTCATCCTCACCTTTTACCATGGCAGAACAACTGTTCTGTGACACTCCTCTTAGAAACATGTACTTTCAAATCTGCAGTGGCTGTTTATTATCCAGCATATGGGACTCAAGGAGTTTTAGTTGCCCTTGGAATGTTTTATGTTACTACTTTTACTGTCAAAGGATGGTTGGCATTGTGGGGATAGGACAGTGTTACAAAAGAGTACAGTGCCTCAGTCAAGATCCATTGTCTTTGGAGATCCTCTGTTGTTTAGCAAAGCTTCAAGTTTGCCTGTTCATAAGAGCAAGCCCCCAGCTCTTTGTTTGGATCATAGACTGTCTACATATAACAGATACTTGTGGCTGTGCAGGAAGCCTGAACTGAGCCCAGCTGAAGACTTCATTCCTCCAGAGATGGTATGTGGCCAGTAAATGCTGGCACTTACCCATCCACAGGGAAGCAATGGCTCAGGTTAGTTTGCTCAGTCCTATTTCTATCAGAATCCATTTTGCCTGTCATCGGTCAGCTTTGCTCAGATGTTCCTGTGTGATTACCTAAGAACGATTTTATGGAAGTCCTTTCTGATCTTCTGGTCTTGGTAGCTTTCAAAGTCAGGTACCATGTCCTGGTTTCTTTGCCTTCCTTTGAGGGAGTTTTCTAGAGAGAAGCTTTGCTGTTTCTACATTCAGCCACTTTGTTGTCATGCCCTAACAGGCACCTACAAAAAGAAGCTAAGATCTCTAATGGATATTTCCTTCATAGGTAAGACTCTTGATGGTTCGTACATACTCGTAAGAACAAAATCATGTTTGTTTCCATGTGCCTGGGCAATCTCCCCATGCATCTTTAAGCTGAGAACTGTAAGGTTTGAGCCTTTTTTTTGAACCTGGACAGTGTCTTGGAGCTTCAGTGAAGAACGAGAGAAGCATCCAGAGCAAAACTGCAGAGCTGCGTCAAGTTCTCTGCTTGGTGTGTTTGCTTACAGCCAGCCAGCAAGTGCACAGTTCAGTGAAAACTGTTGTCAGGGAACAAGTCTTCCCATCTCGTGCTATGTTTGGCTGTTTTCAGCCATGTGGTAATTCTCACTGCTGGGAGGGAATGGACTAGTCTCACTGTGGGTGACTTACATTTAGGCCACATCCTCCTTGAAGCTGAGTGTCCGAAACTGGGTGTTGTGTTGCGGTGTTGGGTGTTTTCAAACCAGAAAGTTGCTCTGGGTCTTGTAGCCTAAACCCATTTTGTGCATCACAGCATGATGAGTGACTTTTCTTTGACAGGTTGATTTAGACTCATGTTCAGTTCATGATTTACTATGTTAGTTAGAACAGTCCATTAGTTTTCTATCCTGTAAGATTGCCTCTGGCTTTATATCGTACTTTGTTCTGTTCTGTGCTGAGCTGTATCCTGGGTTTTCTCCATCTATTTCCCAATTTAGCAGGAAGATCTTGAATACTGTCTTCTAGTATGTTCTTGTTTCTCGCAGGTTGGCATCATCTGAAAACTTAAGTACACTTCCTCTTCCATGATCTGAAGAATTAATAGAATACTGAAAGCTTCTGTGTCCAGAACAGATGTTGCAGGAAGTAATTTGTTAGATTTCTACATTTTTAAAGTAAATAATTGGTAACTGTTCTAGGAAGGAGTTTCTTCCACTTTATAAGAGTTCCCTAGCTTTTTTGTGGTAAATGCTTGGTAGCATTTGGTGGTTTTATCACTAACAGTCTGGAGATGCAGAAGAAGTTTGCTTCTCGTATTCAGCAACGTGTAGAAAACTCTTACAGGTAAGACCTTCTTTTTAGCCAGCTGAGTTCTAGGAATGGTCCAGAACTTGATGACATTGCTCTCTCAAGACCTGAACTTTTTCTTGTCTGCTTCTGACTACTCAGAAGGTTGATTTATAAAGGCTATTGGAATAGATCACATATTTTCTTGGATTGTCAGGAGGCCTCTTCCTTAAACTAACTGAGGACTGTGCCAGAAACCCTCAGCTGATGATCTCAGTTTGCATCCAGAGCATGCCAGTGTCTGAACCTCGCAAGAAAACTGAGCTGTATAACCTGCTCACGTTAATCACATTGTACAGCGACTTGGCTGTCAGAGCAGATGCCACGTTTGAGGTAGCAGTGTTCCAGACTTGGCTGGCACTTCTCGTTTTTCCTGGTGGCCGCAGTGGAATCCGTTGAGTTACAGCTGAACGGAGGAGAAACGTCTGCATAGTGAAGGCTGTCGAAAGAGATTCTGTCGCCTGCTTTCCGTCGCCTGCTCTTCATCCTCACAATGAAGTTTTCGCTTTGAGGATTGTGGCCACTGAGTTTGATGCACTTCTGTGATTTGACAAATCATAAGACATGTGTGTATCTCTAATAGGATACGTATTGCTGGCACGCAGATGAACTGTGGATTACTGAAAGGTAAACTTAGGGTTTTAAACCTCTCTGGGAGAAGAAAAGGCTGGTAAAGTGAGTCCCTCGAGTAATCTACACAAGCGCAGATTAGTTTGGGATTTTTTTCAGCAGTTTGCTGTCATTTTACTGAATCACTTGCGTGTTTTCTCTTATATTGTGGCAGATATTTTTTACAGTGAAGTAAGCAAAGGTTTCCTGCTTGCCATCAGGAGTCAGTTTGTATCAAGATACAGGACTAGCACACCCACTGCAGCAGCTGATTTGCTTCAACTTCAATTCATGTTCACTTGCATGAGATGTAAAACATTCTCTATTGCCCATATTCAGAAGACCTCTGTGACTTTTATCTCTTATTAGCAGCTGAAGAAAAGATTTGCCTCTCATTCTCTTCTTGTATTAGCCCACTTAAAAACTGCTGTTTGTGTTTTATTAGATGTTTGTGCTTTTTTGTCTCTGGCAGCAAGCACAGTCCTGGAAGAATTGTTATGTGGTTAAACTCAGCCATTTCTCTGATGGAATTGTTAGAGCAGAATCTATGTTAAGCTCTATGCCTTGGTGGAGCGGGGGACAGTGGGTAGGAAACAGCTATTTTTCAAAAATCAGGGTTTTAAGGTAGTTCATCACATTTAGCTCCCTTTTCTTATAATTAAGATTGCTTTTAATAGCTGCCAGAGTTTTGCATTTTATCTATTTATAATCTGCTCTTTACTTACCTTTGTGTTATTGTTGGAGACCGCTGACCCCCACCATACATGTCACCAAGAGCACATAGCCAGCCCCATCGCAGTAAGTGGTGTAGGCCCCGTGCTAAGAGCTGTGTTCTGACAGGTTCCTAACATCTGAACGCGTGTGAAGGAGGTAGTACCAGTGGTCTGAGCAGTCTGCCCTGCTGCACTGAGGTGTAGGAGTCTGAGTGCATCCTGCAAGACTACACAGGAAGTACTGGAGGGGTTGCACGTTTATGTAGTCTCGTTCTGTTTCAGCGCTGGATCAAACAAGCCCTGGAAGAGGGGATGACTCAGACCTCACCAGCACCGCAGGAGAACAGAACCCAGTGTCTATACCAAAGTAACGAGAACAGCAGTTCTTCCAGCATCTGCAAAGATGACACAGGTAAGTGTCAGCACCATCAGGGCAGCGTGGGCCCTTGAGTGAAGGTGGGGAAGCTGCTGAATAACAAAGTTGGGGTGACATCTTAATGTGTACTGCTGCTTGGTGGCACAGCTTTATGGCAGGTGAGGATGTTACTTTGCCATTCATTCAGATTTCTGCAGACCCATTTTAGCTTGAGCACGTGTAAAATTTCTCAGTATTTTTCTGTGAAAAGATAATCATTTTATCTTGGATCACCAGCCTCAGTGCCACGTGATCATTTGTCTAATGGAGGGTTGAGGGGTAGGGAGAAGTACAGTTTCATCTCTTTTCAGC
>NW_010415160.1:25639-38170 GCF_000710305.1 Buceros rhinoceros silvestris
CAGGATGCTGTTAGATGGACAACTAAATATCTACTGACTATAGGAAGATGTAGCAAAGTCTCGCAGGCACGTATGTAATAAGTGAGTGATTAAGTAAGTCTCAAAGATGGAGAAGGTAAAATCTGTAAATAAAGCAGCAGAATGGTTAAACATTGTGTCTGAATCTTTCTACAGAAAAAGAGGGTGAAGATCTGCCCAGTCAGGGATCATTTTTCCAAGGACGACAGACAGGAAGCTAGACAACAGACAGATAATGCAGAATTGATTATTGAAAGGTTAGATGAATAGGAAATTAATGGAATGCCAGAACCAATAAACACGTGTCCCTGAGCAAGACCTGAAGAAGCAAACAACTCAACTGCAGAACTTACTGAATCCTTCTGTTTTTTTCAAACTGAGCATCGAAAAAAGATGATATTTTGACTATGGGTAGCCCTGAGGGAAAGCTTTAATCCTTTGTGGGAGGGAATTGTCTCGCACTGTGTGGATGTAGCCTATAGGGAACTCTTAGGTTCAGGTCAAGGTCTGTGATTTGTTCATAGCAGTGACAGTGGCATGTCCTCTGACACCTCTCCTCTTTTTATCCCGTCCTGTATTCCTTTCCCTTAGCTTCCTATTGCGCTTAGTTCTAGTTCAAATACTTTCTTACCTTGTTCGCTGTATTTTCCTGATAATGTATTGTTCTGTTGTCAGTATCTAGACATGTCTCAAGACTGATACAGAAGTACTTCAGAGGCACTTACCTGTAGGAATCTTTCATGGGCTCCATTTGGGCTGGGAGTAGGGTGAAGGAGACGGTGTGATTTGCCGGGTGGTTAATGGTTAAGGTCTGTGGTTCAGCCCTGTCCTCAGCTAAGTTTGTTTTTCAGACTTGCTGAGTCCCCTGAAGAAATGGAAGTCTCGCTACTTGATGGAGCAGAATGTTAAGAAGTTGCTGAGGCCGCTGTCTCCCATCACCCCTCCACCTCCCATCCCTTCAGTTCCTGGCTCAGCGAGCCCGCAGCTGGCTACACCCTGCTCGTCGCTGCCAGGAGAGGAGGAGAGTCGCAACGGTTATGGCATGATGTTCTCACCAATTCCTTCTCTGGCTGCTAGTCGCTGCAATACTCCACTACAATTTGAGGTAAATCTGACCAGGGACTGGGAGCACCAAAAAGAGAGGAACTGGAATGTTTGCAGCAGAGGTAGCACTAGGAACACGTTTCTTTTTTAATACACGGCTATATTCCTGAGCAGCATCTCAGTGTCTGACTCGAGCACTGCTGCCTTTCTCTTCTACTCCACTCTCTGGCAAATCTGCTCTGTTAAATGTCAAACCTTGCTGCAGCCCAGCCTCCCCTCACTTTGTAGCTGCCAGTAACATCAGTCCAATTCTTCTCTCCATTTCTGCACACTACCTCCCTAATTTTGCAGGCTTTTCAGTGTGCTTTAGTCATCCTCACTGCAGATCTCTGTGCCAGCCTGGCTTCCAGACCCTGCCTCTCACAGACTGCTCTGCTTCTCAAAGGCCATTTGACATCCTCAGCTCCTCTTCCCCTAAACAGCTGACAGAAATACTTTACATCAGCTTCCGTGATGGCTTTTGATTTTCCTTTCCCTTGATTGGGTAGAAGGAAAATATTTTATGCATTTCATTTCTTGATAGTTGCTGTTTGCAAAAATTTGTGGAAGTAGTGAGCAGGCTGTGTGGGTAGTTTCCCTTGCTCCAAACTGTGGGAGAGGTCTCAGCAGCCATCCAGCTAGGACCTTCCACTTCATATTGCTGCTCTGTGCCTGTGAACAGGGATTGTGCTGTTTGCAGGTTTAGTTTTATTTTCTAATATGGTATATTTTCATTTCAAAACATGGAACTCTTCAGGCTGGCTGCTCACGCTCTGCCAGTTAAAACCATTTAAAAAAAAATTGTGCAGTGACAGCCTGCTCCATGCTAGGGACTGTTTCGCAAGAAACCTTCATCTGTTTGCAGTGGGGCACGCGGTCCTTTGTGGTATTTTTAGCTTAGTGTGGTTTTCATTATTTTCTTTGAGAGCCGTTTCTTGTGAGCTGAGAGACAGGTCTGTAAAAGGGTAGCAGGGAAGATGGAGGAGAGAGATGAAAGGCTGTTTCAATCATAGAGCTTGATTGGGAGAGATCCTTACCTTCGCTCTGGTTGAGATGGCAGATCAGGACAGTGTTGCCGTGGACCTCCGCAGTCTGGTCACTGATCTCCTACCTCACCTTAGTGTTAGTTATTTCTATTGCTGTGTGTACATCACAGGAAGCCTGGATTTCACTGGGCATCTCTCCCTTACTTGCCTTTTTACCATTTTCTCCTTGAAAAGAGTCTAACAGCTCAGTAGACCATAGATCTCTTTGTTCCATCTTTTGTATTTCCCTCACTGCAGCTCATTCATAATATCACTATTGTCACGTCATGGCTGTTTCATTTAGTCACCGTCTATTCTAACTTGAGCAAATACATCTCTCCATATATTAAGCTTTATACTTCAGCCCTGTGGCACTGTGGGAAGAGAACAACAGAAAGATTCTTCTTGACATCTTGACTTGCTGGGGAATGCATTTTTAAAAGCTGTGGCTTTTAAGAAACTTTCTTCTTGTTTAATTACCCAGCTGCTCTCTGAAGAGCTTGCATCATAAGCTTCTGAAGCTGAGTTTGGGCAGGTTTTTACAGACTGAGCTTTTTCAGACTTGATTTTGGGACTTCTCAAAACAGAAACAAACTGGAGGGTGCTTGGCACTTCCCATTTCATAGGAGTGACTGGAAGTGTGATGACATTCATCTGCTTTTTCTGTGGAGTTTGTCAGAAGCTTTTTTTAGCTAAGAAGTTCCTGAGATTCCTCAGTTTCCTAAGTGTTTCTGCTTCACAGAGGGCAGTGACTCCTGCCATATTTCTCTGAAGGCAACATACCTCTGAGAAACCTTCTTCCTTTCTGATTCTGTTTAAGGTCTGCTCAGTAGCATGGAAGGTGCTTGGGAAGGAGGTCTTAGGCATCCCATCACATGCACACACTGCTTTCCACTGACAGGTGCTCAGATGATGCGTTCTGACATTGCATAAAGCCGTTCTCTTGACTTTAGCTGGAAAGGTGGCCCACAGTGGACTGAAGGACACATTTTTGTTTTCTAGTATAATGCCCCCCAGCATTGGGGGTATCTTCATTTGTCTTTTGGGCAAAACCAGGCTTTCCATCTCTCCCACGTTCTCAGACTAAACGCCGTAAATGCTTTCTCTATATTTGATGGTGTAAACTCTATCTGACAGTGTCAGAAATACAATAAATAAGATGCTTCTTAACATTTATGTGCTCCATTTCGGGTACTAAGGTATAGCGTGGAACACAGTAACCCAGTCCTATCTCTGGGACAGCTTCGTGGAAGCTTTAGAAAAAAAACGCTTAACCAACAGAGATGCTGTCCGGGTTAGGGCCAGTTCCTGGGGTAGTCTTTGATTAGAATAGCCATTGTTAACCTCTCTGCTTGCTTTTCAATTGATTTTATTTTGCTTCTTGATACTTGAGTAGATGAATAACAAGATGCTTTTCCCTCCTCTAGAACGTATCCTCCCCTGAGAGTTCCCCGGTGCATAGGCCTGAGTCCATGTCACCCGAGGTAGTTATCCCTCCTTCTCAATCACATTTGAGGCTGGGAGCGTGTGTGCTTGTGTGTGCGTTTGAGGCCGTGGTGGGAGGGACAGGGGGAGAAGTGCGGAAGCGAGTTGGGAATAAGGGTGGAGCATGAGTCACGATAAGGCTGAGGAGTTTTCAGGGTTATCACAGGAAAGCGAACAAATCGAAGACTGGAATTTATTATTTACTTGTTGATGCCGGTGGGAAACAAGCAGTGTGAAGACTTGGTATGTCTTAGCTACTGAGGTGAAGGCAGGAGGTCTCGGGACTCTGGAAATAGCACAACCAACTTCAGCTTTATCTGCTTCAGCGCAGCAGATAAGTGGTGTGTGGTATTTACTCACTGGCAGCAAAATGTCTTCTGAGGAAGAAGAGGGAAAGCATTCACTGCTGGTTTTGACTTAAGAGGATGCAGCGGTGTACCTGACCTGCTGTATTCAGCCTTGATTTATCACCTGTTCACCTGCAGACTTCAAATGCTGGGGAGATGCCAGACAGTAGTATTTTGTTTACCTACTGGCCTGTTGTAAAATACGAGGTGAAATAACTTGCTCAGAGACTGTTTCACAGTAGAAAATGCACACTCATCTCCAGTGTTCAGATGTCTCAGAGCTGTAATGCAGCTGAGGAAACATTCACTGCCGCAGCAGCAGGGCAGAGCTGATGCCTGGTGCTGCTGTGTATTTCCCTAAGCACTGTAGTCCTGCAAAGAGGATGAAATCTTGTCTGTTATACTCATTGTCTGAGTTCCTGACATATTAACATCATGAAGGAGATGATTATGTCATTGCCCTGGAGGGGTTTTGACACTTCAAGTAGATAAATGGATATACTTTTGTGTCAGCGTCTAGGACTCCAGAAACTGTGACAGCATAAAGATGGTGCCATTGTGGTTCTGTTAGAGAATGTAGAATGTAGAAATGCAGTCTAAATTCGATGAATGTACTATTGTTAGAGATTTCTGAAGCTCACAATGAGTGAAAATAAATGGCTTGGAGATCCTGAGCATTTTATTGTTAGGCAGTTAGTAGTGGCTCACTTGGGACAGTCAAGACTTGCCTAATAAACCAGCAAAAGAACAACCCATGTTTTCCCCATAATGAACCTAGCTAGTACGATGTGTTAACATCAACTCTGAGACATGAGGCAATTAAAAATGCTGGATTGTCTTCACCGACTGCCTGGGGATAGTGCTGAGCCTTATTCTCTGCAGCAGTAAGACTGCTCAAGGGGAAAGTGCATCTCGTACTGGGCAGCAAAACTGATTATGTAGTGTCAGTCATTCCCCTGTGGAATGAGCAAAACAGTGCAGCAGAGGACCAAAGGGGTGATCAGAGAGGAACTGGAAAGCAGTGAGCCTGCATTGCATGGAGTACTTTCTGACTTAAGGTTCTGTCCCCACTCTTGCCTGACCCTTTTCCTGAATTCCCACCCCCTTCCTGTATCCTTCTCAATTTTCCAGCTCTGCCTCCGATCCGACCTGGATTCGAAGGGTGGGTACCTGGATTCCGGTGCAAACACCTGCCCAGAACGGCCATCGCTGCTCAGCTTTGGATCCTCTGATGTGGCTCCACAACCCTCTGTAAACTCTACTTCGGAGATGAACTTCCCAGGGAAAAGTGGGGAAGCACAGATGCTGCTACGAAGCTCTGATCAGGCTTTTCGGACAGAGTTTAATTTAATGTATGCCTTCTCCCCACTGAACGCTATGCCACGTGTGGATGGGTTGTTGCGAGGGTCTGCTCCTTTGGGAGAGAGGAAGCCAATGAATTCGGAAGCAGGATGCTGCAGCTCTCCTGCCGAAGGATATTTCAACAGACATGAGTCAGGGCTGCTTAAAGAGACAGCACACGGATCCATGTCTCCCTGCAGCGAGAGGGCTGGCGAAGGCGTCAGATCTGCGCCCCAGAATCCGCCGCAAAGGAAGAAGGTAAGTGTGTTTGTGAAAGAGGCGCTCGAATTGCGGGAACGTGAGCAGGAACAGTGGGCACCCTGGGAAGGACTTACAGGGGGAACGAAGAATGCAGAATACAGCTAAATTAATAGTCTGGGATAGTTATGCAGGCATCCAGCGCCAGGCTGGAGACAGTCTAGAAGTTGTTAAAGGAGAGTGAGCTACTCTTTAGGTGAGGTTTTGATGTGAGAGGTGGAAGAAAAAGACCATGATGAAAATACTTCTTGTGAGAGCACAGAAAGGAGAGCATGATGCCAGCATAAAGCGTTGCGCTGGAACAAAACCAGAACAGTAACATGGTGCAGCTGTACTGGTCAGCGGAGGTGTTACTTATCAGGGTGGCAAGGGGCCTTGTGAGGAAAGAGGGTCTGATGTTTCAAAAGAAAACATAGGCTGTTTATTAGAACATTTCCATGAATAGGGAAACTTAGCAGCATTGCAAGAACAGCAGATGATGGTTGTTACCTAAATTTTAGCTCTTTGAAACTAAAACCACAGGAATATTGTTGAAAGGAAGCAATTGCATCTTGGTGTCTAATAGCAGGCCAGTGACCTTCCTGGGACTAAAACTGAGGGAAAATGACAAGTCAAGTGTTGCTATGGTAAAACTGGGCACTCATGGGACAAACAAGCATACGCTGGTGTAAGTGTGTATTGGCGCCTTTTCCTGTGCTTGGAGTTTTTTTATTTACTGCAAGTGCAGTAACTCAGGGCACTGTACAAGTGTCCAGCTGGATGGAATATCTTATTTCCATTCCATTTCTGGAGCGTTTTGATTTCTTTTCCTTGGGTTATCTTTGAAAGTTATACTTATCTTAAAACCTTCGTATGTTGAGTTACTTTTGGAAATACTCTGTTCAGTAGCGTAGCATCATAAAACCTTCTATATGGGAGTCATAGCTGATAAATTCTTCAGCAGAGCTGCCTTCTGTGAGTCCTTTATGGCTCTGTGCCCCCTCATAACTCTGATGGAAGGCACACTGAAAGGGAAGTGCTCAGTTGGGAATATCTGTGTTATTTTTGGTTCTGCTGTCCCTGTGTTACGAGACAGCCTTATCTGGGACCTTTTGGTCTCCGACAAATCTGCAACTCCGTTGCACAAAATAACATTCTACCTAAAAGGAGTTTATTTAGGTGGTAGCGCTGGAAGTTTGCAGTACCACCATAGCAGGAACCTGTTCGAAGCAGAACAAAACTCTATGCAAGGCCTTTTTAGCATTAATATGGCTGAACTAGTACAGGTGACCAGGACTCTGAAGATGCCAGTTCTGTGAAGAAGACTGATTGTGTTTTGGGAGATGTGCAGAGACTGATACTCCTCTTATATAATGTCACAATTCAGAGAGAGTGAGTGAACAAGGTTGAGAGGAGGAGGGTATAGAGGCTCCGTGCTTGGACATGCTGGCATACGCTGAAGTAATGTGAAATTGCAGGTTGTTAGAGAAGCAACCTAGCCGGATATTTCTGCTGAAGCACTGGTCAGAAAGTGTGGGTGAGCAGGGCAGTCGATGATTCGTCCAAATCTGTATGACTTGGCTCTTTCCAGAGTGCCTGCACATTCAGGAAGATGTTGTAATCCCAATATACCTTTTAAAGTTTTATCTGCAGACCAGAGAAATAGACTTTTGAATGGTGTGTGGGCGTGTTCCTCCCCCTATCCTAGTCCATTGTGTTCCCTGACTCATGGCTGTGTTTTTGTCTCCCAGGTATCTCTACTGGAATACCGCAAGCGGAAACAAGAAGCCAAGGAGGGAGGCGATTCAGTGCGGTGTACAGGGACTCCTACCCGACAGGGCAGCAGCGGTTCTGTGACGGACACAGATGGCAACAGCCTGCCTGGCTCCGTAGTACGAACCCCGTCCTCCCCACAAAGTGGCTACTCCCCTTCTCATCCCTCCCTGCCTCATTTAGAGGACGTCAGCCCACCAGACTCAAGGGGGGCTAGTTCCTCAACATCACTCAGCAAATCCCAGGAGAACATCAGCAGTAGGTGGTGAGTGTTGTCCTTCCAAGCAAGATGGCTCCACAGAGAAGGACCAAACTCTCTAGGGGGCATTTCTGTAACAATAAGCACAGTTGGATGGATTCAGTTGGGTCTCTTGGCATTGTTCTCGTTTGTAATTGCTTAACAACCATGAAGGGTACCAGCAGCCTTCTCAGCCTGCCCTGTAGTTCTTGGTTTGGATATCAAAGCTCTGTCTTGAAAGATACAAAGTTAAACAGCTCTCTCTCTCTTCCAGCAGTTTCCTTTTAAGGCCTCGTGTTTGAAGGTGTTGCTCTTGCAGTGAGAATTGAATCCCAGTCTTTCCTATACTCTTTTTTGGACGTGGTGATGCTAAGTCAACTCCTATTCAGAAGGAAAGCTAACAGAGCCCTCTGCAACCCTGCATTTGAGAAGCAGGGGCAGTGAAAGAACTCCAGCTCTCCTAATGCCTTGCACATACAGCTTGAAGAGCAGTTACCAGGCTGCAGTCAGTGGCTTGTCAAAGGCATGGGAAAACCACCTTTGTTGTGTTACTGTGAGGAGGTTTGATAAGGTGAAAGGCTGGTCTTCAAAAGCTTGTGATAGTAATGTATCGCACTGTAGTGTGAGCGCAGTGGTGGCTGGGCTGCTCCGGTGACCAGAGCTCTGCAGTACGCTGGCTCTGCTGCTTGTGTTCCACACACGCAGCAGGCAAAAGGTCACACCTTTCTTAGCGCTGGTTCCCTACATCCACAGCTAGGTCACTGCTCAGGTACTGCAGGGGGGTGGCATGAGAAGAGATGCGAAGCAATGCCGAAGACAGTGAGAAGTATGAAAGTGCTTGAGAAAAACGTTGATTGGGGTGAATTTGCGGGAGTAATAAGATCTGTTCCTTTCCCTTTTCCATGATTCTTCAAGTGGAGATTAATAGAAATAATTTGTCTTCTACCTCTGTCTACCAGATGTCCTTCTGCCAGATGTTGGGACTGGCCTCAGCTGAGGAAGTCAGCTGATTCATTTATAATCATTAAGTTATAATCAAATATTATTCTGTGCAAGTGTTGATATCCCATGTCCTCCTCCTCCTCCTGTGCCACTTCCTTCTGCCTGTAAAAGTGTGAAAGAAAAACCTATATGAATGAAAAAAAAAACCAACACCCTAGTTTGGGGTGAGGTGTCAGTGTGGAACCTTGCTCTAGTGCTGCGTTTTGTAATCTCTGAACTTCGTCTGCTGCTCCTCAGCAGTTCCTCTGGTTTCAGTTTCTCACACTGTTTCATGAGTAAGTATTGTGTGGGAATAAAGTTCGTGTTTTTATGGGGCACTGGATATGAAGTTGAAACCTTGATGACAGGTTTTGAAATGAGATTAAGCAGGTTTGCTGCCTTTTAAACTCTTCTTCTATGTTTTCATGGGCAAGGCTGACAAATGTACGGTCACCTTCTGCTTTTAAAAGAGATAGTAGAAACTGCATGTTACTGAGTTAAAGTTGTGACCCAATGACATCTTTAACTCTGAGTGCCTACAGTTCAGATACATTTCCAGACATTCACAATAATATAATATTAGGGACAGCAGAAAATGGTGGGAACGAAAATTACGTGCCTTAATTTTTAGAGTTGTCCAGTTCTTTGCTGAATTCTACAATAATTGCCAGTAGCTTTCATTTAAAAAAAATTAAGTTTCTGTCTCTTTCAGTTGCCAAGATACAGCCATCACAATGTAAACAGATGTGCTGCTGCCCAGTAAACCCAGCCTTGCAGAAAACTGTCTCCAGCAAAACAATAGCAGCAACGAAGGTGTGAATTCACCCCCTCACCCCATTCACCTCCATGAGGTGTGAACTCTGGCCCCTTCTCCCTTCTGCTTCAGTGAGGGGTGAACTTCAATGTCTGGGCTATTTATTTAAAAACAAATAATTAAATAAAAAGCTAATGTAAAGCACAGTTGTCAATATATCTTTAAAAAGAAAAAAATACAGAAATCTGTTAATATGGTGTTAAGCTGCATGCTTACATGGTATGCAGCACATTTAATACTATACTGAATACTTAAATTCAGGCATTTTTAAGGTGCACGTTCTTCAGTGTCTAGGGTAAAGGTATTGTGAATCCCTGGTCAAGGTACTACTATCTTACAGGTTAAAACACGTATTTTTGAAGAGGTTTGGATGGTCCTGTGCGTGGTAGATCGAATATTGACCCAGGGGTCTGGGGCTTGTCTGTGGCCCTGTTTTTTCTTCTACAGATTGCCTTTAGGAAAGCCACTTCCCCTCTTTTTCACCCTCAAGCCAGACACTTTTAATATAGAATGAAACAAGATCTAGCACCAGTCTTGAGTGGAGTTTTCACATTACAAAATAATGGGACAAAAATAGTATTAATGGGCAAAATGGGCAAGGTGGCTCTGCTCCAGGAGCGTTGCATTATCCAACTGTACTGTCTTGACACTCTTGTTGTAAAGGTATTGGGTTTGCTTCTTTTTAGTTTGAATAAAAGTAATCTCTGCAAAATAGCTGCATCTAATCTCAAAACAATACCAGGATTTTCAAAATGCTGTTGACTCTCAAAATGATTTTTCTGAGAGAAGGTGTCCTGTAATCAGGTGATCTACTGAACTGGGTGTTTATAACATGTTTCTGATAAGAGTAAAGACTTTGTTTTTCTGAGGGCAGTGCTGTCATGGTAGTCAGTCTAAAATCCCACAGGAGGTTATTTACACCACAGAATCAGTTCAGAAGTTTATTCCTCATCTGTCTAGAGAGCTGGTGATCTCCGATCCCTCCCTTCTGTGCCGGGGCTTGCATTTGCACTGACGTCTCACCAGTGAATTTAAGCAGACACTTTAAAGACAAACCTGTCTTGCGATCATACCAAGGACCCCACAGCCCCTCGTGCGCTGGTCACGTTGCTCTCAGGCGCGTAACAGTAATCCTCAGCTCTTCCCGGGTTTGCGTTGCAGGATGGTCCCAACGTCAGTGGAGAGGCTTCGAGAGGGCCGAGGCATGCTGGAGAAGGTGCTGCGAAGTGGTGCAAAGGTGTCGCAGAGAAATGAATCCTCACCTACCTGTGACACTGCTGTTGAGAGAGATGCAGGTAAGAGGATGAAACTTCTGATAGCTTGGTTGCTGGGAAATGACGGGCTCAGATCGCTTTGCAAGCTCGTCTGTGAAGTTAGTTGTACTTTCTTCTTAAACGTTATCAATGCCTTATGAGAGCCTTCTGCAAACCATACTTCATTGTATTCAGATATCGCTTGAGCCTATATCCCTCTTCTGTTAGACCTGGAAGACCTCTGGGGTTTGGATTCAAGACTACCTGCATCTTGGCTCTGGCAGGGACAGCTTCTCTGTCCGTAGACGGATGGGTTAAGCAGCATTGTCTCAGCTGGCCCTGTGTACTGGGGATGAAAGTGCTACCAGTTAATGATTTAGTTGGCTGCACATTCTGATAAATGTATCATCATGTTAAAGCGCAGGTGTAGGCTTTAGGCAGTGCCAGGAACTGATTTGGCTTCCCAGCCTTACTTCAGCTTTTCTTGAAGTCACATGATTCCCTGAGTTGTGATATGTGTCAGTTTGTGAAATGCCACTCCTTGCTGAGAGGAATTCAGTCTATGTTATGCTCCTTTCTTCTCCGAATAAAGCGTTGTCCTCGCCAAGGAGCACAGGGGGTCAGTGTTTGTAACTTGAGCTGACATTATACCCCTCTTTTATCCATCTGTGGTCTGAAGGTGAGATGTGCCTTTGAGAGATTGACAGACACTTCATGATTGCCTAATTCCCCAGCTGGGAAACGGAGTTATTTTTCTTTATTTTGCAGTCTCTTTTGAACACAGTTGGTTTTCCCTAACAGACGGTGCCCTCAGAACCCTGGTCACCCTTAGGACTTACAGCAGTGGATCGTCATGTTTAAATAACGGTGTGTTGCCGTCAGCCCCTACTTCCTCCTAGCTGAGGACTGTTGTTAGAGACTCCTGGCTGATACGATTACAGCTTGCTGATGATCTGTAGTAAGGATCTGAATATCTAGAAGCCAGAGCCTAGTGGAGTGGTGTTTTAGATGTCGAAAGACTAGAGCCTCTAACCCAGGCTGGCACAGAGTGCTCTTTGGGAAAGTCAGCAGCAACAGCAGCTTTGGCCTTTGGGGTATCTCATTTCTGAGCATTTTAGGGGAAGTTTTTTCATTCCAAATCAGAATTCCTCCCCATCTGCAGTAAGGTGGAGACCACTTTCTGAAAACTGACCTGTCTCTCATCCAGGATTTTCCTGTTTCTGTACACCTAAGCGCATCTCTTGTCAGCGCTTTTTCTTCACTTAGTCTGGAGAGGGAATCCTCTACCCTATCAAAAATGTCATGGTGTTGTGGGACCCCACTGGGAGTCTTTTTCCCAGTGGAAGTGGCTTTTTGGTGGCTGGTTTTGGAAGGGTAGACAAAACTCAGAGTCTGGCAACAGGCCTTTTGCCCACTGTCATCTGTACAGCTCTGGCTCTTCAGTCTCACCCAAGAGTTAGGCTGGAGTTAAACTTCAGTCCACATCAATCCATTCTTCTTTGTTGCACAGAACCCATCCCACTCCAAGCTGTGACTGACAAAAGTCTTTGTCTTCCTCATCCTAGTGCAGCAAATCGGTTTTTCTCTTCTTTTGCATTCTCTGGCAGTTTCTGCAGTGGCTTGTTAAGATTCTGTGAGCCACCTTCCCTCCCCCAGTTGCTGGTCTGCGTCTTAGTGAACCACGAATGGCTGAGCCCCTGCCGTGGCCAGTGTCACCGGTAGGAGTTGTGAAGATTCACGTGTTTACTCAGTGCTGTAATGGATAATAATACAAGGGGAACTAAGAACCCAAATTCGGATGGTTTTGCTGATGGGGCACATAGGAATGAAATGGAATTTGTGTGTGCGTGCAGCACTTCCAAGAATTGCAGCTGCTGTCAGCTAAAGCTGCACTTCATAGACGCTTCAGGTTGACACAGGCCAGCACTGCCAAGAA
>NW_010415160.1:38261-43444 GCF_000710305.1 Buceros rhinoceros silvestris
AGCGGTTCTTTACGACCTTCCTTGTGCAGGTATTAAGAAATGGGTGAAGGAGATGTTGGGTCTGTCTTCTAAGTTTACATAAAGCAAATGCAGGAAGGTTATTGTTTATTCACCCTAGGAAACAATTTCTTGCAGAAATCTTTAGATTTCTTCTGATTCCCCCACTGGGCTTTGGTTACTCACAGTGATCTCCGGGATTGAACAGCGAGGCTCTTCCATGCACGACTGCTTAACAGAACATGCCCCAAAATGCTAAGCTTCGCCTTTCTGTAGTGTAGGACTCAATGTCACCTACAGCAAACTGCCATTTGATGTGTCAGGTGTCATTTCAGGGGGTGCAAGGAGGCACAGGACACGTGCTGGAGGCTCCATGCTGTCGTCTCTGTGCAGGTCCTGTGCCCTGAGGAAGAAGGGTTTCAACAGCACACAGGACAACTCTACCCCGATTCCGGTTTAGCCAAGCCAGCCACTGCGAGGTAGCACAGAGGGGACAACCACAGGAAAGCCACAGGCACTGCTGTCACTGGGGCTCGTGCCAGTGCATCTGGTGCAAGGCCAGAGCGGTCTGGCAGAAGCACAGAGCAGACTCGGGCAGCTTATCCTGTTTCACGACTGTCATTCGGATTTAATACTGATACCAGCACTGTTTCTCCAGGCAGTTCAAACGCGGCTGCTGAGAATCTCTGAGGTGCTGCAGATGAACATCTCTGTCTCGTTAGGCTGCAGCATAACTGATGCGAAATCCTATAGTCCCACCACTTTCACTCCCTCCTCAAGAAAGGGTGATGGCCAGCTGGACCCCACAGTTACATCAGTAGCAACTGAAAAACACGTGTGGCAGTCGCCGGGGCACATGCAGCAAGTCCCTCTTGCCTGCTCCAGTTCAGGGCAGGAGGAGAAGCCCACCCACCTCTGAGGTACGGGTGTTAGAAAGGCTTCCTCTGACAACAAGAAGCTTATTCCTCCTGATCGCTGACATAACTAAGGCGGATCAGTGTGTACTGTGCTGCTGGTACCCTTCAAACCTTAGGGTGTTCTCACCACCTGCGCCTGTTTCAAAACCAGGCACTTCTGCGCTCTCAGAATAACTCTGGAGCAGCTCAGCTGGCTCGTAAAGCACAATCCCCAGAACAGCAGCGGGGTGCGGTCAGCCTGGGCAGCTCGAGACCTCAGTCTTCAGCAGTGTCTGACCTGCCTTGTTGGAAAACCTGCAGCAGGACCCTGCTGACAGTCATTTAAGAAGGGAGAGTTCTATCTCCCCGCTGTTACTGTAGCCAATGTAGATTCCTGTGGCCACAGAGAATCACCGAGTCCTTAGAAACTGTCTTCTGCCTCCGATAGCCTTCTGAAGAGCCCAGGCTGTGCCAGTGCAGTGTCACTGGCTTCCAATAGTGGTCCAAGGCCAGTGAGCTTTGCGCTAAACCAGAGCACGCTGGTGCCAGGGAGGCAGCAGCTCCCAGCGAGTACAGCTGGTTCATACATGTCAAGGTTTTCCAGTTGCCCTTTGCTAGAGTTCTTCAGCATCTGAAACGCCGGTGGCTGGAGAAGCCACTCTTGCTCAGCTGTAGGCGCTGGGCTGTGTGCGGGTGTCATTCGAGAGGGAACTGCGCTGGCCTCAGTGCAGAGGGTGAGGTGTAACGTCTTGCCTGTGCCTTGCAGACACAGCAGAAGGAGACACTCCAGAAGCCCACAAAGGACCAGCAGTTTACAGTCCTTCTCGATACAGCTACCAGGTAAATTATTTTGTATATTATCTGCCCCTTCTGAAATAAAGCTTTAAACAGGATTAGGGGGGAAACTGGGTTTGGCTGCCAGTTATTCCCACTCCTGCTGCACTAAGCACCTTTGGCATAAGAAGGAGGTAAGAAATGGGGAAGTTACTCTGACGTGCCTTTTTGGTTTTTTTCCCCACCAACTCATTCAGCTCCTGCAGTCTGACAGCCCGCAGGCAGAATCGCAGACCCTTCTCCAGCAGAGTTCCTCCCCCTACAGAGGACACCTCACTCCATCTCCTGGATACAGCTATCGAGCAGCAGCACAGAGGACAGGACACAGCCTCTCTCATGGCTCCTCAGAAACATCCCTCTCCTCCTCCTCATATTCCAGCCCTGCCCACTCGGTCTCCACAGACTCTTCCGCCCTGTTCACAGGGAGTTCGGGCTATTACAGCAGCCAGCAGCACTCCGGCGGCAGCAGCCTGCTGGAGAAGAGCTGCCCCGCTGCTGCCAGCCCAGCACAGCAGACGGCTGTGGACTCTCTTTCCTCCGAGCCGGGCTCCCAGCCCTGCCCAGGTGCGTCGGGCTCCAGCTCGGCTCCCCAAAGCGCTAGGTCACTACAGTCAGACTCACGGACTATCAGTCTGCCTAATTCTGGGCAGTCTGTTCTCTACCAGGGCTCCCGGGGGGCGGTGATTTCCAATGCACAACACTATCCGCACCGCGGGGCAAGCAGTGTCCATCAGTACAGGCTTCAGCAGCTCCAAGGCTCTGGAGTGAAGACTCAGACAGGACTCTCCTAGGGCTGCCTGGGCTCCAGGAGGACGAAACCGCCCATAGCTCCTTCCAGTCACCTCTGGAAGTGGCTCCTGGGCCAGTGTTGGGAGCTTGCACCCAATGCTGGGGTGCCGGGGGTCAGAGGCTGAGGTCTGAAATGCACGGGTGAGATTTGTGAGCAGTATTGGCCTCTGGCCTTGTAGGAGAACGCAGATTTCTCTGAGGCAGAGACTGTAGCAAAGCTGTTCCCTGATGCGTGGGTACATTGCAAAAAAACAGACAGACAAAAAGCAAATGGTTCAAGTGCAATGACTGTGGTGCAGCCTCTGTCCCTTGCCCGTGGCCACAGTCACTCGCGCAGCACGGACATCTTGAATACGAAAGCCCTTTAAAGAAAACGTTGGGGGAAGCCGAACTCCAATCCCAAAGCTCTCTTTATAGGTCAGGTTCTCGGTGCATTCTGGGGAGGGCTGTAATCCGTTATGATCATTCCAGTCACAAGCAGACGAGCGCACACGGCTGCCTTTGGGCCTGGGTCGTGACTGCCGCGGGCGGAGCTTTTCCCGGGACAGCGGAGTCTCCCCAGATGTGAACTAGCCTGGGGAGGGGAGTTGGAGCGCGCATGTGCCTGTCACTGCAGAGGATCTGGGATGCGCTGTCGCGTGCTGCTCTGACAGGTCCGCGAACGGGAGCGTTGCTGGGGTGGTGCCGCCACGCCGGGGGGGCTCACGCCGGGTGCGACCGGGGGCCGGGTAAGTAAAGCGACGCTGCGGCATGGTGGGGGGTGCCTGGCTGAGGAGTTAGGGGGCTGCAGAGGTTTAGGTGTCGGGGGGTGACCCTGGTCTGTGCCGGCCGGAGGCTCCCCGGGCAGTGCTGTGCGGAAGGTCTGCCCCAACCGCTGCCACCCACCGAGCGCGGAGGCAGAGCCAGCCCAGACGCGGTGCGCTGTCTGTTCGATTCCATATGATTGCCAGCTTCTTTCTCACTTGTTTACTGTAATATCGGGCGTGTTTTTATTTATCTAATTTTATATTCAGTTATAACCATAGTAGGTTAGCTAATATACGACAGGTGTCATCCCTGGTGCTTCAGTGGAACTTCTCCTTTCTCTCGGATAACATGATGCTGTGAGTCTCTCTCCCCTGTCGTTACAGATGCACAGTCTTCTTCCTTTTTTTAGGACTGTTACAGGTTTCTCTAATTCACAGTTGAAATCAGGTGTTTGTTCAACCTAGGGGAGACTTTTAAAATATTGAAACAAAGAGTAACTTTCTCACACTGTCTGGCTGTGAGCGTGTTGGGATGGAACTTGTCACCCCGCGGTTGGGTGTCTGTATACTGTATAAAGTAGGTGTAAACTTCACTCGGATTAGCCCTGTGGGTGCAGCCTCCCCTTCCGTGCTCTGAGCAGCACGGGGCAGGCGGGCTCTGCCCTGCCGGGCGGCGGGAGGGGGCAGGGGGCCCCTGCCCAGAGGCTCCGGCACCTTGGGGCGCACAGCTGGGGGGCAGGAGGGAGGGACCCTGGAAAGCTCTTGGAGAGGTGGGGGCTGTAGCTTCTTACTCTAGTGGAGTTTTTACACCGTGCTGTAACATTTGAACTTTCACAAGAGATGTAATAATTTTGATAATAAAAATACTTAACTTGAAAAGCGGTATTTTTGGAAGCCTTTGTTTCCTTGCCACCCTCAGCACCGGTGCCCAGGTCGTGGGGCGAGGGGGGTGCCCGCTGGTCTCTCTGTCTTGTCCCAGCAGGGTAGATGAAACCTCACTGGGGCAGCCCCGCAGACCTCCCTTGGGCAGCGCCTCAGTGGAGCCAAGGTCTGTCCTGAGGAAGGGGAAATCCCCTGAGCTACCTGGCTGGGGTTGTGAGGTGGTGGCTGCTCTGCTGCCCTTCGCGCTCGAAGCTCGTTTAGGGGGGCGATGGGGTGGAGGATGTCCCCTGCCCTCCTGCACCTGCTTCAGAACCTGGGTTCTGGTGCGCTGGGGCCCAGGGTCTTTAGCTCTCGCACTGCTTCACTTTTCCTTAGGGAGCCTGAGCTGAGCCCGGAGTGGGACCCAGTGGGTGCTGCCTCCCAGTGCAGGCCCTCAAAAACTGGCACATCTAAGGTGTCCATCACCTCTGGTGTTCAGCCACCCTCACCGTGAGAACGTTCCCCAACACTTCGTGGGACAGTGTCTGTGGTGGCTTGTCCTGTCCCTGTGCACACCCGAAGACTGCTCCGTCTTCACACCTTCTCCGAGAGCAGCTGCAGGCAGCAACCACTGCTCCCCGGATCTCCCAGCGGCTGACCAAGCCCATCCCTCGGCCTCTCTCTGCCTGTACGGGGCTGCGAGCATGTCCCATACCAGGGAGGCCAGAGCTGGCCAAAGCTCTCTTGATGTGCCCAGGCTGCCCTGGTGCTCACACAGCCTGGAAAGCTGTCCCCGCTCCTCCACCAGAGCTCGTCTTGGACGGCCAAGCCACGTGAGTTGTTTCTCTACCACAACGTGGGAATGTGCTGAATTTCGAGAGGCTGCCGCCAGCCTGTGTCAGCCCGTGAGCCCACAGAGCGCCCATGGTGTGCCTCGGGGACCCGGGGGTGGGCAGAAGGGGAGGGTTGATGTGCTCTCAGCCATAGCTGGGACCCCCACCCCACCTCCTGCCTTGCCATGGGGTGGGACAGACCCTCTCCCTGGGGAACGCCCTCGCGT
>NW_010415160.1:43677-43897 GCF_000710305.1 Buceros rhinoceros silvestris
TCCCCCCCCCGTGTAGCTGTGCCTGGCCACCTGCTTGCCCCAGCAGCGCCTGGAGGAGCCATCCCACCCCTCCCCGCACCACAGGGCTCCAAGCTCGTCTGGTTTGATTTATATTTTTCAATAAGGTTTTGTGAAACACCGTATCAAACTTTGTACTAAAATACAGATATATTACAGCTACTGTATTCCTTTCTCCACTGATTTTCTCCATTTGTTTTTC
>NW_010415161.1:0-6291 GCF_000710305.1 Buceros rhinoceros silvestris
GAGGACAGAGCCCCCCGGGGTGTTGTAGCCGCCCCCCTCCCCCGCGCCCCGAGGGCTGCGAGGGAGGAGGCCCCTTCCCTGCCCGGCTGGGGGACAAGGGGAGGGTAGCCCCGCGGTCTTCCTCAGTTTGGAGGGTGGGCACAACCTGCCCCTCCTCCCCAGAAAAACCCCCGAAACTCAGCGCTGGCGTTGGGCAGCACCGAGGGGCAGCTGGAGGATGAGTGCTGCGGGCTCCGGGGTGCTGGGGGCACCAAGGCTCCCCTCTCCTGTCTGTGGAAGCAAAGGTGAGGCTCCGTCTCCAGTTATTCCCCAAATAACTCCGTGCCAACCCACATCAGCCTCGTTCGTGCCTGGCACGCAGCTCCCCTTATGTGTGTATATGTATTTGTTTTGGTCCTGCAAGCGTTGTGTGACCCCAGGAGGGGTGGCAACCCGGGTGTTTATCAGCCCAGCAGCGTTTGGGGTGTTACTTCCCATTGTCTTCACTCCTGATCCCCTCTCCGTGGTTTGAGAATGGGTTTATTTATTACTGTTTTTCTGTCACAATGGGGCTGGGCTGGGCAGACACTGCAGGGGCTCGTCTCGATGCACGGGTCTCGCTCCTGAGGATTATCTCATGCTGCCTGAACCTTTCTGGGGTGAGGTGTCTCCCTTCAAGGCTGTTCAGGCTTTCAGAGCGGGCAGAGCGTTTCTTAGGAGGAAGAGCAGGAGCAGAGCCTTGGTATCTCGCTCTTTAATTAATGCTGGGAGGAAGAACAAAAGAGAAGTCGTGCAAACTGGAGCGCTTGTCTGCAGTGAATCAGTTCGCTGCGTGGGGACTGGGCTCTGTCGGTGAGGTAACCCCGCTGATCACCGAGGATGTCGTTTGTATTAAAATGGCTTTAATTAGCGCCGGTGAGACCGGCTCTTGCTGCAGGTCAGCAGCTGGCAGTCTCCTCCTTTACTAAAGGGGACAGGAACTCAAATCGATCACACTGGAGAGGCTGCTGACCTACATCTGTGACCTGGGTGTAACGATGTCTGTCCCCACCCAGCCCTTCGCGAGCGAAGGACCCAAAACCTGAATCAACCCGCTGCAGTGTCCTAACGAGCTGCTTTATGTCGCAGCCGGGCTTGGCCCTTCTCGAGAGCCAAATCCCCGAGGTGGACTTTAGTGGAAGAGTTCAGAGACTCGCTGTGATTTCTTCATTTCCTCCGTGTTTCCACCACCACCTCTCCTTCCTCTTCCTCGCGCTCCTGCCAGGGAAGGGCCAAATACCGGTGCCTTTCCCTAAGGTTGTGTTCCCGCGGTTCGCCAGGGGTTGGTCTGTCCCTGATTGCGGGAGCAGAGCATGAGATCCCAGCCGGGATTGCGGGCTGTTCCCCAGGCAGGACAATTCCCCTCTCGCAGAGGGAGGAATTACGGTCGTTGGTGCCTTGGTTCAACCCAGTTTTTGTACCCGCACGCTTCTCGCATCCACTGGTTGTTTTTGCGTAGCGAAGGTGTTTGTGTGTTTTTCCTGGTGTTCTCGCTGACGGGGGACTCCGCCCGAGCAGCATTTTTTCCACCTTGGCGAGCAAAGCACCTGGGTTTGAAAGGCACCGTGTGGCTTTGATACTGTGCTGATTTACAGATCTGCAGACTTTCAAAGGCAGCGTGTGTCATTTTAGATTTTAATTTGTGTTACTTCAGTCTCTGGGACTCCAATTTTCTCCATGTTTGGCTGTCGGAGAAGCCCTAGAAGAAATCCTGCCTGCAGAACAGTCGTTACTGTCCTGCCTGTTGTTGGTACGAAGATGGGAAAGGTTTCCTGCTGCTGGTGAATGATTTCAAGCCATGGGTATAGCAAGCTCTTGCCCGAGGCGCCTTCCGGAGGGGGGTGTTTGTTGCCCAGGATGTGCTTGACTGTCCTCTGCTTAATCCCAGGAAATTTAATGTATATAATCACCATCTTTAACAGAAGGAGTGACCCAGCTGTGGTTCGGGACTGGGAGAATGGGAATGCTCTGTTCTCCGTGCCTTCCCAGCACACAACTGGTTTGTAAAAGCCTGGTTTCAGGGCTTCGAAGCGGCAGTGGCTTCTGGCACGGCCGGCTTCACCCGCTGCCCGTTCCAGCTGCTTCCACGGGATGTGAGCAAGTGCTGCGGGAAAAGGCTCCGAGCTTGCTGTGTCCACAGAGCTGCGCCTCCCGGGAAGGTCCTTTTTTCCTGAGTGTGTAGTCGTGACTTTGTTGTAAAACATCGAGTCAAGCTTTGCCCTGACAGATTTTCTTCAGGTTGAGTGTAAATAAGCTTCAAGCCCTCGGCTTTTGAAGTGCAGCATCATGTGGGGGTGTCCACGAGGGCTTGTAAAAGGTGTTAGAGCCAGAGCTGGGCTCGGAGTGGGTCCAAATCGATGAAAGCTGTGAAAAGAGGAGACTGGTGGCTCTGAAGATGTGCTCGATGGGTTTCTCGAGGTACGAGCTTGCAGAGTGCGTTTCCTGACCCGAGCGGGACTGTCTGCAGTCAGCGACATCCCCAAGAGATGCGCTGAGGTATCTGGGCTGTGCTGCCATGAGCAGCTAATGCGGGTTTTTGATGTAGTTTAGAAATTCAGGTCAAAATCCCCTTTGAACTCGCTCGCGTCGTAGATTAAAGGAGAGCGGGGTGACACATCCGCCTTGAAAACCGGGGCTGGCGCTGAGCGAGATGCAGAAAACGTGGCTCTTGCCTTCAGGAGCTGGTTAATTCAAGAGCTGCAGACGTTATCCTGGAGCAGTGATTTGCGGCTCAGATGTGTTGCATCTCTTCAGACTTGCCTTGAAACCCTTGTGTGGCTCATTTTGATCAGTGCTGGGGTAAGTTCTGTAAGGATGGGGGGTTTTATGAAGGTAGGTTGGTCGTGAATTTACCTGGGGCTTCTCCGTAAGTTAATGCTGTTGGTGCGGTGACGCTCCCTTCTGCCGCTGCTCCTGTCGAACAGCCGACGATCAGCGATGACAGCCCTCTCGGTGCTTTGAAACATGCCTAAGGGTAGCCCAGGTCTCCACAAGTTCCATTTGGGGAAAAGATGCTTTTATTTGAGTTGGTTGTGAAGGGGTGGTGTTAGGAGGGGTCCTGCTGCTGGGCTGCCTAGTGCCAGAGGTGTCAAAGCAAGCGGCTGTCGCTGAATGCTGCAAATCAGCACCAAAACTACACAAGAATGTTTGTCGTTCCAACACTGTGAGTGATTTATCGGCATTTAATGCCGGCTCACGACCCCCTTCGGTGCAGTTATCCCCGCGGTGAGCTTCCAGGGCTGAGCACAGGCAGGGTGTCGAGCCTACACAAAAAAGCAGAACTCTCCAAAAATCAAACGTTTTCAGGGTGTCTCTGGGGTTTTTTCTTGTCACCGGTATTGGGTTCACATCAGCTCCTTCTGCCAGCCTGCCCAGAACACCTTCAGTGAGAGAAGGCAAACAGCAGCTACTTCCGCAGCGTTGCTGTGGCGGTTCTCCGGGGCGCTTCCCCGGCGGAGCAGCCTCCTCTCGCCCGGCCCGTTCAATGCCTGCTCTTCCTGCGTTTGTTCGCAGGCGGCTGTTTGCTTTCCCTGCTGCTGGGTGCTCCTGCCGGCCTCTGGGCTCAGTCTGGGGACATCTGGGGCACTTTAGACCTCCCCAAACGTGGCTCTCGGGTGCTCTGAAATCCCGGGGTTCCCGAATTCGTGAAAATAGGTGGTGGTATCATGCGCCGTACGATGCTAACGAACAGAGATGTCGGGCTGCTGGAGGAAGCAGAGTTTGTGGTTCAGAAGTAGGGATGAATTAAAAATTAGCACAATTTCCCATCGTCTTACGAGCATAATGTGGATTTGACTTCTGGGTTTTTTTGCCTTCTCTTTCCTAGTATTTAATACTTTATATTTTTAAGCTACACCAAACACCTAGACTCGAGAGCTGGCATCTAGGATAGGAGATTGCTCTTCTTTGGGTTGATGCACCCCGGACTTGCAGTCTTTCGCTTTTCACCCCGGACTTTCACTTCTCATTCTGCATTGCCTTTTCGATGAGCTGGAAAGAAAAAAACCAATAAAAAGGAAGGTAAATTCTGCCAATGTGTGGAAACAGCCTGCTGGGGTGGGTCAGGCTCTGGTGGACTCTGGTTTACACTGAGCTCCTGGGTTGGATTTCCTGTAGCTGCTGGAACTCAGTGGGGTTTCGGGTGCTGTTTGCAGCCCCTCGCCCTGAGGCACGTGGGTCTTCCCTGGAGCTTTAGCTCTGTTTTTCTGTCCTTTAACCCCTCGGTGTCGGAGGGGGTACAGAGCAGGCCGTCCTGTTTTATAATAACAGGGTTGTGATCGCCACCATTCCATGGGCTGTTTTGCACCCTTGGGTCTGAAGAGGAAAGGATCTATCCTTCCCTTCCCACCATCTTTACCTCCTGAAAGGCTTAAAGGAATCCTCCATTGCTCAGTTAACTGACACTGGGCTTTGCTGGAAGCTAGTTGGGATTTTCACCCCCAAGATGGCGGTTTGTGGGAGGAATGTGTCCAGCAGAAGCTTTAGTGCTGGAGAAGAGCTCTCCCAGTGCTCGCTGCCAACACCACGTTGACAGTGAAGAGACAAGACACTGTCTAGACTCCCGGCTCCGCTGCCTCCGAGTCCCTCCCGCCAGGCTCGGGCGATGCCCTTTGTGACGTGCGCGGCTCCTGGACCCTCCGGCACCGTTCCTCTCTCCATCCACACAACAGAGAGGTACCTAGTCTTAGACTGGCAGAGATCGGCGGGGGTTCACCCTCCCTACTTAATACCTTCTGCTAAAGAATGATGAGTTCAGGCACGTTCTGAATTGATACGCTCAAGCCATGGGCATCAAGGCAAGTGCTGTGCTTGCGTGTCATCGGTCTTCCTCTTTGCCATCACCCTTTTCTGTTTTGAGGAGCGTGTCTGTGTTTCAGCTCACCTGTCAAAAATAAAACGGAGCCCTTGGCGCTCTCTGAACTGGAGAGAGGCCGTGGCCTAATTTCTTCCACCAGAAACCTCCGGTGTTGAAATCCGGGCGCTGTTGGACTTCCTTGACCTCGGCATCTCAGTGCCTTTGTTCCTCTACCTATAAACGGGGTGAAATGTCCCATGTGTGAAGGCATTTAAGGTTGTGTTGGGCAGGTATGTGCTGTGTGGCTAGAGGGTTTTAACCGGGGTGTGTATCTATCGATCTGAAATCCTTTTTTTTTTTTCCACCATTGAGAGAGAGAAAATATTTTCTAGATTGTTTCAATGGCCGTTTAGCAAACAAAGTGGGGAGGAGAGCATCATTTGCCATGCTCATACACTGATCGTGTCCCTGTTGAGGTGGCATTTGAGATCTTGGCCCCCCTGCTTGCTAAACAAGATAAAAACATCGCGTCAGCGACCTGCTGCGAAGTCAGCAGTTCCTCTGAGAGCTGTGGGTATCGATCAGCCTACGCTAATACATGGCTTTTTCCAGCACATCCTTCTTTTTCTGGCCCAAAAGTCAGTACCCTTGAGCTCGTCTTCACTTCAGATGAAATATCTCAGGGCTGCTCCTGACTTACATTCCTAAGGCAGCAGAATGACATTGTGCTTTGCAAATTTAGGCTGCAGAATAATTTATTTATTGCAAAAATGAAAATCTTCCCTTCCTCCTCCTTCACACACGTGTGCTAAGCCAAAGTTGTGACGGGGGGAACCGGAGGTTCAAACACGAGCTGTCCCCCGGTAAACCCTGACCTTGATGCAGCTTTTCCTTCATTTTCCTGAGCGCTAAAACTTCGTTCGTCATTCCAGCAGCGAAGCGTTAAGCCTAAATTTCATAGTGGGGTTGGAAAGGTAAATCTTGACTGGTTTTCTTGCTGCTTAAAGCCCCAAGGTGTGGCCTGGGCAGCACGGACAGTGTCAGGGCAGACACTCAGTGCTGTAGCCTCTCAGTGCTGGAGGTTTCTGAAGGAAGTCGCGTGGAGTAGCGTATGTCTGGGCTTCTGCCAGGGTTGTTTGTTGGAAATAAGGCTTATGCTGTTTGGTTTCCCTCTCATGCTAATACCTGAGCCTTTTTCCAAGCCCCTTTTTGCCTCATTCAACCAAAGGATGAAGGTGTCAGAGATGCTGAGCTCTTCCAAGTTGTACAGGACAGGAAAGGAGAGGAGAGACCCCACCAAAAGCAAATCATGAAGTCCAGAGGAGCTACTGGAGAGGAAAAAGGTCCCACACCCCATCCGATTGCAGCAGAGGCTTCACCTGCAAGTGATGCATCGGTAGCCCAGCACACGCGTATTGAAGGCCCACAGCATCCTGGCTCGTCCCAGCACTGGTGTGGCCAGCAGCACCAGGGCAGGG
>NW_010415161.1:6896-7667 GCF_000710305.1 Buceros rhinoceros silvestris
GTATCCCCCATCCCTGGAGGGGTTTCCCAGCCATGTGGAGGTGCTGCTGGGGGACAGGGGTCAGTGGGGACCTGGAGATGCTGGGGAACGGGGGGACTCAGGAGCTTGAAGGGCTTTTCCAACCCAAACCAGTCCGTGGTAGGAAATGCCGTTTTGCCTCTTCCGGAGCTGGAGGGGGTGGAGGCGATCCAGGGCCTTCCTGGCTGGGGAAGTCACCTGCCGGCTCGGACTCTGACACTTGTCGTGGGCCACTTCTGTGGGGCAGCATTTGCTCGACACACAGACACCTTGGAGATGGCGTGTTCCTCCTCAGCAGTTCAGCGGGAGTTGTGCTGGTCGGATTCAGCAGGTTTCACTGTGCAAAGAAAAGATTTTTAATTGAATTTTCAGCGTGGTCAAAACTCGGCTGGTGTTTAGATCAGGAGTGTGTGTTTTCCTCATGGAAATTCACCTGAAAGCGTATTCAGATTAACCAGTTGTAGCGGCTTTGGTAGGTTTAAGAGAATTCTGTGGAGAATCAGTGCTGTGCCATTTTTACAGGTTGTCCTTAAAATAACGAACAGAACTGCAGCTTCCCAGGCGCCGCCCGCGAGCCCCAGCCCTGCCACGCTCCCTTCCCGAAGGAGGGAGATGATCGTTACGGCCAGGATCATGTTTGCTTGGCGTTACCGAGCAGCTCTCTCTGCTAAGTCATCGCAGGCAGGTTTGGGTCAGGACCAAAAATGCCGTGGGATGGTTTTATCCACGTGGCCGCTGCACAAATGTTTATCT
>NW_010415161.1:7740-10464 GCF_000710305.1 Buceros rhinoceros silvestris
ACGTGGCCGCTGCACAAAGTTTTATCTTTCTACAACAGGAGAAGCATCTGCACGTTTTCATGTAAAAATCCTCTATTTTTCCAGCCTCAAAGCCTCTCATTTGCGTGTTTAGGCAGTGTTCGCGTTTTCTGGCTGGCAGTTTCCCCTTCGTCTCCAAATGATTCATGATTATTTGTTTTGCTAGAAAAAGTTCAGGCGAGAATGATTTTAATTAACCGTTTGCGGGGAGCCGGTAGAGGGAGAGCGTGAGCCCCAAACACCTTATTTACAGCTCTGCAGAATTCCAGGTAATTTCAGGAGCAAACCTTGACACGGCGCAGCTGGTTTTCACAGAGAACAGTCTTCAAAACAGGCCAGATTCGGGGTGAAGTTACTGGAACAGCCCTTTCTGCCGGTGGAGATTCCCAGCCAGGGTCGATACTAATTTTCAGCTTGGTTGGAGGGAGGTGATCTCGATTCCTGAGGTTTCAGAGCTGGAGATGGCGAGACCTGGGGCTTCGTGTATAGATGCCTGACCCACCCCAACTACCTTTTTAACTCGAGGATGAAAGTTCTTAATGCTCAGTGTGGTTAAACCGGAGTCTCGTTGGCCAACAACGTGCACATGAGCTCCAGCAGCCCCAAAATATGGAACAGAGCAGCTGCTGTTGTGCTGCTGGTGCTTATCAAGCCAGATTTCAACTGGTTTTAAACACCTCCAGCTGGTTTAAGGGTTATAACCCTCCAAAGAAACTCAAATCCTGTTCGTCCCAGCTGCGTTTGGGGGGGTTTGTTGGATGTTGGAGATCTCGGCTCGTTGCCGCCTTCTGCAGAGGTATCTGCCTCCTTTGCTTTTTGCTCTGCTTCTTGAGTTGTTAATAATTTATTACGCTTCTAGACCAGTTCTGAGGATTTCTCCTGCTCGGCACATCAAAGTGCAGATTTTGCTGCGTGCACCTGGAGCGCGGCGTCATTAAACGCTGCCGTTTCCTCTCGCCCGTGAACCGTGCGCTGGGGCGAACCCACACGCTGCCTCTGTTCGTGTCCCCACGATAAATCCAGGATAAACCTCCAATTTGCTTCTCATTTTCAATGCTTTAATTTGGTAGGAGGCAGAATTTATTCTGGGGTGGCTGTGCTGCATGCACAATAAATCTCAGTGCGGGATGTTATAATATTGCTTTTTATTTTCTGAAAGCTTAGAATAAAAGTTAGCAGGAATCTGGAATAGGGGAGGGTCAGCCCGTGAACATCGGAGTGTGAGAGATTCCTGATAACTCTAAACCTTTCTATTGCCATAATATCACTGGAAATTCAGCTGTAGTCATGCTGTTTTGTTCCGGTGTGGTGCAGGTTATACAACGGTATGAAATGAAGTCACATAATTCTGCATTGGTCTCTAGAGGCTCTATAAAAACACTGCTTTAATGCACAAAATGCGCGGCAGGGACATGCTGCTGAAAGCCAGATACTTGGCTTTTCCAGGTTTAGGAAACTTTATTTTCAGTCTTGCATGAAAGAAAAATAAAAAACCAATTTCCTGTTGAAAGGCAGCTAAAAGGAGGGGAAAAAAAGAGAAGCTGCTCTTCAAAGCGCTGGTAAGTGGCTGTTCTGCAGGGCTAAGGGTGCAGGTGGCCCCCAGGTCTCCCTCCTCGTCTGGGCACGATGCTCCAGGGCAGTGCAGGCAGGATATTGCTCATTGTTTGGCTTCCCACCTTTTTTTTTTTTTTTTTTTTTTTTTGGTGTGCTTCCAGGCAGTCTTAAAGGGGATCGTTTTCCCCAAGCGCTGCAGTGCAGGCAGGATTTTTTTCTTTTTTTGGCTTCCCCCCTTTTTTTTTTTTTTTTTTTTTTTTACTAAAATGTGCTGGTTTTCCATTGTCTGGCAGTTGATTTTCAAACGCATCTGCTCGCGGTGGTGCGGGCTTTGGAGGCTGGACTTGTTGCCTTGTTGAAGGGGCTTTATCACTACCCCGAACACAACCCTTTCGCTCCCTGTGTGCTTCTACCTAGAAAATACTTTATTTTTCCTCGTACGTCACTAGAAAAGGACTCAGGGCTTCTATCAGGTGGCAAAAGAACTGGAGCGAGGGGAAGCTGCCGTTGAAGTCCTTCCTGGCATGTCTGCATGAGACCAGCAGGAAAACACCCTGCAGGAACAGCCTTTCTCAATACAGAAGGATATTTTTTTTACAGAAAACAGCCTAAGACTAAGTATTAAATGTGTCTGGCTGATGGAACAGGCTTTTCTTTTAGCAAATAAGCCTAACAGGTCTAAATGTCTCCGTAACCGCCACCCTGCCGTGCTGCTGGGGCCGGTGACAAGCAGAAGCAGCAGTTGCAAAGCGTTAGGAAGAGGCTGGAGGCAGTCGCTATCTTCCACCCCTAAATTAACGCCAAGCTCCTGATTGCCAAGCGCAATTAAAGCCTTCTGTGCCGCAGAGGCCCTCTCTCCTTCCAGCTGAAGCAGCCAGCCAGGGCTGGGGCCTTTCACACACCTTGATTCTTTTTTTTTTTTTTTTCCTGGGTGAGAACTTTGCTTCTACGATGATGTTTGGAGAGAGTAATTTTTCTGTGGCATGTGAAAATGAGCATTCCCGTGTGCGTAATGGGCTCTGACTCAGCCCCGTGGCACAGCCTCTTATTTTCATTCAAGAACTCTCCCTTGGAGGCTTCCCCCCAACACCCTCTAAAATCTGTTGACTTAAAAAAAAAAAAGAAAAAAAAAAAAAAAAACCCGCGGGGTAA
>NW_010415161.1:10572-15376 GCF_000710305.1 Buceros rhinoceros silvestris
AAAAAAAACAAACCCTGCGGGTTCAAACGCTTCTTAAACCAGCTGAGAGTCGTGGAGGAGAGGAGGTAGCTCGAGATGGGAACCACTGATGCCACCCACGCCTGCAAACTGGGCTCCCTGGGAGCAGGAGAGGTGCCTGCAGGTAGGAAAAGCACCTGGGTGAGGAGGGGGTTTGCTGCCCGATACCACTGCCGGCCTGCAAGAAGAGCTTAAACCCCACGGTGTTATTTTTGCCCACGTTTAATATTTTTCATCTGTTTGTTGCCCTGCAGTGAATAGTTCCTTTAGCAGGATGAAGAGCAGGTTCTGCTGGTGTTCCAGGCGGGGAGAGGGGGGCATGGAAAGGAGGAGGGCAAATCGAAGCGCGCTGGAAGGAGGAAAAGGGTTATAAAACGTTGTCGCCAACTGGCAGAGATGCGGCTTTGGGGAAGGGCTGGGCAGATTCAATCAGAGCTGTTTCGATTGTCCTTCTAGCGTTGCTGTACGCGTTATTTGAAGCAGCCTCCTCCTTGGGAGGGCTTTAGGCTCATTTCTGAGCGCTGCAAAACATTGCTGCTGCTCCAGGACCAGGAGGGCTGTGGGGCGTAAAATATAATGTGATGCTTCGAGGGTCTGGTGTTGGCCTTGACGGCGATCGATCTGAGCAGAACGGGGCACCTGGGCCCGTCCCGGCGAGTTAATTGAATCACGTTGTGCTTCTGGATGAGGCGTGACTGCTTGAATCCCCACGCTGCGGCTTTTTGAGCGCTCCATGGTTCGTTTCAGCCCGTGTACAGACCACAGCCCAGCTCGGGGCAAGCAGAGAGCACCTGGAGAGGCAGGAGGAGGGGGACAGCACCTCCCGCATCCCCCTGCAATGCAAACGGGGCAGAAACGCCCTGTTTCACTCTTGAAAAACTAGTAAGAACGCTGGCATGGGGTTTTCTTCTGGGAGTATGCTGCAGCCTTGGCCAGAGGAGCGGGCTGGGGTGCTTCAGCTCGCTCTGACCGACTCGTCTGCCTCCTTTCGCGCTGTCGCAGCAGGGTTGTAGGACAGGGCTCTTGCTAGGGGTTGTTCCCAGCCCATGCTTCCCATGCCGGCTGCACCCACGGCTGGGCAAGCTTCAAGGGGTGTTCTGATGGTGACTTAACTTTGGGGAGTTGAGTTTGTTGCTAGCGGTGTTTTGCTTAAGGAAAAGAACCCAGCGGAGGTGTGAAGAGTGGTTATTTCTTACACTCAAACATTTAGAAAATGAGGGCGTAGCAAAGCAGATGCATTTAATACTATGAATGTACATCCGGGGGAGGGTAAGACCACACAAAACTCGGTGCAGCTTCTCCCTCCTGTGCTAACTGAGGCATCGAGGGGTTTCCCTGCTCCTCCTGCCTTTTGAAAGCAGCCCTTAGAGATGCTTTTCGAAGCCTGTCGCTGGTTTGCTCCCGGGGTGAGCTTGGGTTGTTCACCAGGCCTGCTCCAGAGGGTCAAAACTGGGATTTAATAATAGGGAAAAATCCCAGCCCCTCAGTAGCTGGACGCTCATCCCTGTCCTTCTCAGCTGGTTTCCAGCAGGGATCAGACAGTACTTAAAGGGTAAATAAAAGCTGTTGGGAAACACGCATCGTCTTTGCTTCTCAGCCCTAATAACCCCACAGATGTCTTGTGTGAACCTGCCGAGACCAGGCTTACGCTCGGTGTTGTCACCCGCCCGTGTCTCTCAGGACCTGCTCTGGTTTTCTGGCATGTTTTTAGGGTGCTAGACACCTTCTGCCCCACCTGGGTTCACGTGCTGCTCTTGATTTTTCCCAAGCTCCAAGACAGGGACCAACCCTCCTTCCTCCGACCTCCCCAGCTTGAGCAAAACCACGTCCCCAGGCTGGAGCGCCAGCAGCCTTTGGCCTCCTGCCACGCCGTGGCGAGATGGAAACCAGCATGTGCACGTCACGGCGAGGGATGCTTTTGCGTGGAAAAGACCCAACCCTTTTAATTATTTTCACTTTTATTTTTGCTCCATTTTTTTCGTTTTTAATTTTCCATTTCTTAATCTCTGGAGTTTGGGTGTTCCCCGCTGCGTAATGCAGTTTGCTGGCGGCGGCAGCAGTGCTCGTGTCAAAGCGTTTGGGTTTCAGCCTTCCCCTGTCACAACATTGACTCCGAGGAGGATTTCTGACACGGGGAAACATGCCAAGCATCTGCTAGCATGCAAGTTTAATTCTGACATGGTTTCCGCCAAAGATTGACAGCCCCCTGCATTTTCTGAAGCTGCTTCCTCAGGAAATCTGACAAAAGTGGAGAGTGATGCTGCCGAACGGAATTTTTCTGAGCGTGATTTAGTTGTCATGACAAGCTGCTCCACCGTCTGCCATTCCCATGGCCCTTCGGCTCCGTGTGTGCCAGGATGGGAAAACCCTGGGGTTAGCCGGGGAGGACGGTGCAGTTTGCATCGCTGGAGGCGTATCACAGCCCGGTTTATTGCTGGGAGCTCCATACCTACAATTCCTTCCAGCCATGTTTGCTGCGGTACTAAGAATTTGGTGAAAATAAGATACTATATAATTGTATTTAAGTATGTTGGATAAAAAGCCATGTCTTATCTTCCTGGCATTTGCTTCCCGGGCTCGCTGCAGTGGGCTTTGTCCTGGGGACCGTGGTGATCCACACCCCGTCATCCCGCTCGATCTGGGACCTGGGGATGACCGGGCAGCCTCCACCTCGGAAGGAACTCACACTGAGTGACGAGAGAGCTGAGAGCTCGCCCTGGTTTGGGTCCTTTGTTACAACCTCCTGCGCTGGGAAGGGGTGAAAAGGACACTGATGAAGGCAGATTTTGGAGAAGAAAGTCCCTGTGTCGTCCTTGTGAGTTAAACTGTTGAGCTGTGGGTGCAGGGATGATCAAGGAGTCCCTTGGTCATCACCCGACAGCGTTGGCAGGGAAAACTGCCATCGCTCTTCCCCAGAACGGCTCGGCTGCTTGCTAGGAAAAAGGGTCCAAGGGTTTGTTCTGCAGCACTGGGCAGGGATTTAACCTCATATGACACCAGCTGGCCAAACTGGATGCAGTCACTTGTTAGGATGGATTTATTTCGTGGTGTATTTCTGTCATCAGTGTGTGACCTTATACTTCAGATGCTCGGAATAGCTGGACATACAATACTGGCTAGTGCAGCCTTTCATCGGCAGTAAATCCTGGGGGGTTCTGTCTTCCCTCACCCACTGCCAGTAAGAACTGGGTGCAATTACTCCACAAATACCTGGACAAACACCCAGGCCCTGTGTGTCACACGCAACCCTGGCACTCCTGACGTGATCCGTTTTCTTGTGACCTCACTGTTGTCTTTTTCTCCCCCTTTTGAAGCCGCGAAGTGGGATGCCATGGCCAGCTCCTCAGACAGTGACGATGATGGTTTCATGGCTGTGGATTCGGAAGACGCCGTGGTGGAAGGGACGATGGAGCAAGACGATGAGCCGCACGCTGAGCTGGAGCTTGAGGAGCCCAGGCATAACAGATCAATGGTGGAGCTCCCCGAAGAGGTGCTGGAATATATCCTCTCCTTCCTCTCGCCCTATCAGGAGCACAAAACTGCTGCCCTTGTCTGCAAACAGTGGTATCGACTGATCAAAGGTATGAGTAGCTGTGGTGCAAGCGCGTTTCTTTAACAGTGGGAAGGCGAATTGGCTGGCCAGTGGCTCCTTGCTTTGTTTTCCCTCTCAAACTCAGAAATTCCAACTCAAACCCCTGCAAAACAGCCAGGGAGAAAGGAGCTGCAGCCGTCAGGCCGCTCGCTCTGCCCAGGGCGTTGCTAATCATGGCACAGAATTGAGCCCCTCGGCCTCTTCTAGTTTAAAAGAGCTTCGTTTGCATCTTGCTCGGTAATTAACGTTCCCAAAGCTTGGAAACAAAACCCCTGTCTGGTTCTTACAGCTCTGCCAGGGATCGGGTGGGATATAAAATCTGCAGTGATACAGACCTACATATTCAGACTTCCTGAAAGAGTAGCCTTGAGATACAGGTACTTCCCTTTGCCTCCGTGCAGCGCTAGTTCCGAAGCCTCCTGGGGATATTTGAACGCTGGATAGATACGACAGGTCAAATGGGTAGCTCAGGTTTGGACAGGGATGTGAGCGAAGCGACCCACTTGGGTCCTTTTTGAAGATGCTGGATGATTTCTGTTCCGTTTCTGTCGGGAAGCTGCGGTTTGATCCTAAGCCTCGTTAAAAAAAAGAGCCATTTTCCGCGGAGACCACAGGGAAATCAGGAGGAAATGAGGCACGTTGCTGCGCGAGGGCAACTTGTTCCTTCTGGAAAACACGGGTGTCGGGTGAGAAACGCCTCGGGCAGGCGTCATTTGTGGACTTCTCCCCACGTGTGGAAGCGTTGCTGGGATTCCAGGTGTTTTCTGCCTTGCCCAGAGTTTTAATAGGCTAGATGTTACAAAAAAAACCCAAACAACACAGCAAAATTAACTCTTTTTGCATAATTTTGGGGCGGCAGCAGCCCACACCCCTGTCAAAAGGCTTTTTTCAAGTGTCCGCAGCCCTTGAGTGGCTGTTGGGATGCACTTTCCCACGCGTCCCTGTTCCTGGAGCAGCCTTAAGCCAACCAAAGGATGCAGCTGGAATGACCCAGCACCTGGTGATTCACCCCGAAAGATGTGGGAAACATCCCCAGAGCAGAGGGGAGGGACGAGCAGCCCGAGGCTGGAGGGAGTTGTCCGAGTCTCAGGTCTCAAGGGATGAGTGGTGCTGGGCAGCCGAACCATTTCTGTGGTAGTTACAGACAAAAAAAACCCCAAAAGGGAGAGCGATCACTAACCTTCTGCTGGGGAG
>NW_010415161.1:15406-15859 GCF_000710305.1 Buceros rhinoceros silvestris
GTCAAGTGGGTGGGTTTGTGCGGCCCAGCCGAACCATTTCTGTGGTAGTTACAGCCAAAAAAAACCCCAAAAGGGAGCGCGATCACTAACCTGCTGCTGGGAAGCAGCGAGGTCACTCAAGGTAAACGCCGGGTTTGTTTTCTTCGGGTGAATTTTTCCTGTTTGCCAGGATACATCTGCCGTGAAATCCTCCAGCTCAGATCACATTTCCCACATGGCTCGCGGGGACCAGCTGCTGGAGGACCCCGGGCTTCAGGGTTTTTTGTTAAAAGACTTCCTGCTTCCTACCCTGGAGTGTGATTTTGTGCTGGGGGTGTTCCTGGCACTGGGCTTTCAGTAAGCAAATCCTTGGGAAAAAAATATCTTGGCAGGTTGTGGCATCCTCAGCGCGAGGGCTGCCGTAGTGGAGCGGGTGAAGCATCTGCTGCGCTGCTGTGGTCATAAATCTTCCCC
>NW_010415162.1:0-790 GCF_000710305.1 Buceros rhinoceros silvestris
TTCCGTGCCTCGGGCAGGGGCGCGGAAGGGTTAACTGCGCTGTCCCGCAGCGGCAGCGGGGCAGGGGGGCAGCCGCTTTTGCCGGCTCTCCATCGCTCCTCTCAAACTACCGGGAGGGGGAAGGTCACTCTGGGGGTTGTGACTGCTAAGAGATGTCGCCCTCATAAGCGCTTTGGTGAATTCGGCATCTACAAAAACTCGCGCATCCCAATTGTTTTCCCAATTTATATCTGAGGAGTTGTAAAAAATACACCTTTTCCTGTGGGCCAGTCGCCCCTACAACTGTTACAGATTCTTTTTCTTTAGAGATTAATTCTTGATTTAATACTGAATAAGATGCTCCAGCGTCAATTAAAAATTCTACCTCCTCTCCCTCCAGCCCTAGCTTTAATTTAACCGGTGGGTCCGGTAGGGTAGGTTCCCCAGGACCCTGTCAGCTACAGTGGCAGAAGCTGTTGTTTTTCCTAACCTTTTGATATCTATCCGCTCATGCTTTCTATACACCCTCCACGCTTCTTCTAACAACTTTTCTATGCCCCTTTTATCAGGCTCCTTTATTTTCTGAAGCTTCTTTCTAATGTCCCCCGATGGTTGTCCCAAAAACAAACTCCTAATCTGCTGTTTGCCCTCATCCAAGGAGGGGTCTGAAGTTGTAAATCTCCGCCTCGCCACTTTTAACCGATGCAGAAGCTCAGTCAGAGTTTCTGTCTGCCCTTGTTTTACAGCATGCGGGGCAGGCCAGTTAACAGACTTAGGAACAGCATTTTCCAGTCCAAATTTTATCCACTTG
>NW_010415162.1:892-8171 GCF_000710305.1 Buceros rhinoceros silvestris
TTTTCAATATAACATATTAAGCTGGGTCATTATAATTCCAATTCGGGTCCGAGGAGGGGCTGTGATCTTCAGCTCTCCCCTCCCCCCAGAGTTCGAGCAGTGCTCTGAGCCTCCACATGTGTACAGGTTGTTTTTAGCACCAGCTGTTTTTCTGTATCAGTCACAGCGTCCGAGCTTTTTACGAGATCTAGTAGTTATCGGGGTGTACCCTGTAGCTGCTGCCTTTTCAGACTTTCCACCTTCTCTATCCGATTCCAATCCCGCCTCACCTCCTCCCGGTTTCTCCGCTGCCTGCAGGGGAGCCAGAGGAGAAGCTGGTGGTGTCAGGGGGGCAGCTGGGGAGACAAAAATCTTCTAATCCATCTGCCTGTACACTTTCTCTTTTTAACTTCCAACATCTCTTATCAGTGATCCTTTTCTGAAGTAAACATATCCGCATAGCCCACTTCATCCCACTTATTTTCTCTCTGCAAAAGCATTAACTGCAGCAGAAGCTCAGGAGCGTGATTCCCTTTGAGCAGATGACCTGCACGAAGCCTTCCCTGAAACCAGACTGGACAAGAGAAGTACCCACAAACCGATTGCGGACCTGTGAACTCCTCTGGAAGCAGGTTATCTATAAACAACTGTCAGACTCTGAGGTCTTTCCAGTAAAGTGCTTTTCCTCCTGTCTGTGGCTTAGGTCCTGGTCATGAGGTTGCAAGGTTTGAGGCCCGTGGAACAATGCAAACTGCCTGATTTTCCTGGATTTTGTCTTTTTTGCCTGTGAGCTTGTTTTTGCAGCAAGGACCAAGATCCCAGCTAGACCCGCTGATCAGACAGAGTCCTGTTGCATCTCTGGTGCTGCAGATGAACCTTTCTGGGTGCAGGGAGCAGAGCTCTTGTGCCGTTACAGGAGCTGAGCATGTGAAGCCTCTCAGGCTGCTGGAGTGTTTAGTTCTGGTCTGCGCTGCAGCGGAGACGGCTCTCGGTGGTTCGGCAGGCAGAGGTCTAGGGCTCTCTGCCAGCTTGGTTATGATGCTTTAGGTGCAGCCAGTTGTGAAAGGAGTTGGAGTGCAGATATGTAGAGATATATTTAAAAATATTATTTTTTATTTAAAAGCATGCTAAGTATCACCTCTTTATTCGTGGTGATCCTGTGTTTCTCTGTCCTGGGTGTGAGTGGCGCGACTCTCACTGGGACGTGGGAGCAATAGCACAAACGCTGCAGATGGGCGTTGTTTTATGTAGCTGTCTGAGGTGGGATTCTTGAGCACCTTTCCCAAAATGGAAACACCTGAACATCTCCGTCAGAAGAGAAAGGCATCAACTCCCTTTTCTGTTGGTCACGTTTGTGGTGAGAATTGCAGATGGATAGAAGGAAGCTATCCCCAGATTCCACCAATTTATCCAGATACTTGCTAGCCCAAGGAATACTTTAAGAACATACATAGCTCTACTGGAATATGCAGCACTAGGCATGCAGGTCTCATGTCCCGTGTGTTTGGTTTTTTTCATTTTTGTTTTATTTAGGCACGTGGAACAGCTGCAGCTCTATGAATCAAGCAGGAAAGAAGCTACAGGGAAGGGTTAGAAGCAATATGGTGGAGAACACATGAACCAGCACAGCGCAGAGCTGGTCTCTAGCTGCTCCATTTTATAAAGATCGTGGCGAAAAAGAACAGGGACAGGAAGAAATGGCTGTAGAGAAGCACCTTCTCCAGGACTGGCAGGAATGGGTCCTGCTCCTGCGCTTGCCAGCAGGGCTTGGCTGGCAGCCCTTTCTCCTGGGCCTTCCTGGGAAGGTTCAGTCGGGCGCCTGCCTTGGCGAGGTGGCTCGTGGTCTGGTTGGTGACAGCTGTCACTGCCAGCTCGGTGTGTGCATCTGCAAAGAGCCAATGGCATGTGTCAGTACAGGGAGGCGGGCAGGTGGCTACCACAACTGACTGGGACACCAGTTGCCCTGAGGAAACCCACCCTTGCTCAAATGAGCCTTCTTGTTTCAGAGGTTATGGGTTGCTTTACCTTGCTGGAAGCTTCCGAGAACCTTGTCTGAGTGCAGGGGTTTGTGCTGCCAGTGCAACAGGAAGAAGGTGTCTAACACAGCCATGATCATGAGGAAGAAGGTGCCTAAGAAGAACACCACTGCAGAACGACATGGAAACAAAGAAAGCCCCTGAGAATTGGCACCACTTTCCTAAATCCTGCCTGCGGTCAGTGGCCTGGTGGGGGAGGGGGAAGTCTCTAACTCCAGCAAGCCGATAAAGCTTTGCTGAGGATGATTTCAGCGTTCATGAACAGGTCCATTAATGCCCAAAGACCTTCCTTAGGGTTGGTTAGTGCGTACAAATCAGTTAGTTTCTATCAGTTAGTTTTTATCGATAAAGACAGGTACCTATTATGGGTGGTTTGTTGGAGGAAGTGGGGAGGATGTCGTTGAGAATCACAGCTAACATGGAGCTGCCAACGGTGATGGCAATCTGGAAACTGGCTTTCTGCTCGAGAGAGATGGGTCCGAACAACACTGCCATATCCAGCAGATACAAGGCACATGTTGGGAGGATCAGATTCAAAATATACAGAGTGGGTCGTCTCTCCATGGAAATCTGTTGAAGAAGATGGGCAAGATTTAGGTGAGCAGGAGATAACTTACTGCGTAGGGCAAGTGCTTATTCCCTAATGTAGAAAATTATCTTGTTTCATGCTTTTTTTTTTTTTTTGGTTGCAAATCGGAGCGATATAATACAAAAGTACTGCCATACCATGTAGGTCACCACACAAAATTTTTCTTCATTCAGCCCTTCTAGGTATTCAGAGATGCTCAGGTTGGTGAACTTCCATTCTCCATCGGTTAGGAAGAAGCTCTGGCTGTCTCTCATCATCTCGGCTGGTGTCCGTCTCGTCTTCATGACAAAGTCTGTTACTGCTTGGGCAGGAGATAGAGGAGGAGAGAAGTTGCAGCATTGAGGTATTTATTAGAGATCGGTCATTTCCTCTCCCTTTCCCTCCCAACCAAGCGTGTGTGCAGATGGGGAAAGGCAACATTTCTTGCCCTACTGGGGTTTCTTAGCCCCTCAGGGAGAAATTATAAAGGGCTGTGGTGGAGAGGCTTGGCTTGTCCTCCGAGAGCGTGGATCAGAGGGGAAATCTCTGGTGAATGAGGACAGTTGTCGTTTGTGGATGGGATCTGGATGGGTTTGTGTCATCTCTGTTTATTTTTCAACCCTTCTTGTTGGGATGAGCTCTGGATCCCTGAAACCCTCCTTAATTTCCTCTCTGTTCCATGGCAAGTTCAGGTATGTTTAAAGATCAGTCCTGCAAAATCGTATGCAAATTGTTACAGGAAGGCTCCTCATCTTTGGTTTGTGGAGACCAGTCCCAGGGGGGACTTGCCACAGAACATCCAGATACTTCCAGAGATGTTGCTGGGAAATGTGCCAAACCAGAATGACAGTGTTTTAGCTCATTATCCCTGGTGTTTTTTGGCCTCAACCCCAGTAACCCAGTGTGAGCGTGTGGTGCTGCTAAGGGAACCCGGGAGTCAGCCAGAGTCCGTCTCATCTGTCCCTCCCGTGGATTTACCCTGGCTGCAGTAAAACTCTGCTTGCTGCCGTACCTGGGTACAGAAATGACGCTATGGTCAAGTTGCACATCTGAGTGTCAAAGGGAAACTTGAGGATCATCAGGCTGCACGTTAAGGTAACCTGGAAGGCTTGGGTGGAGTTGAAGCTGCCGTTGTGCTTCACGGTTATATAATCCAAGTTTGAGTTTTCCCCATTCGCTCTGGAGGAAACAAAAGTGGAGAGTGACTGAGCTGCAAGACGCTGCAGCGCTCCTCAGCCCCACAGCCAGATTTTGGGCTGTAAGAATCCTTTCAGGGGGGCTCAACACCCAGCCATGGGATGTAGCAGTGAGGAGAGGAAAGCTGAGGCTTGAAGAAAGGCTGGTGGGTGCCTCTGGATCAAGGTTTGTAGCAGCTCTGCACCTGCCAAGGAAACTCCTTCCTCTCTCCCCTCTGCTTCCCACTCTCACCTGGGGCAGGGGCTCTTTGCTGGCTCTGCCACGCTGCAGAGCTGCCTCCCCCTCCTCCCCGCCAGCCGAAGAGCTGGTGGCAGTGCCCAGCCTCTGTCAGACCCGCGGTGCTCTGTCCTGTATCTTACAGCAAGCTGCTAAGGGGTGTTTCAGTCCGCGGCGTTGCTGGTCTCTGCTGCTTCCTGCAGCCCAGCTGGGACACTTCTGAAGACGTTACGGTATTACAGAGCCACAAAGCACTTTGTATAAACTGTTAATCTAAATTCCAAGGTTCTTGGTTACAGAGAGCTCATGGGAACAGCTTTTAACCATATAAGTTTATCCCATTTCCTACAGTAATACCAACAGTTTGAATCGTAGAATCTCAGACTGGTTTGGGTGGGAAGGGACATTTAAGGGTCATCCAATCGGACCCCCCTGCAGGGAGCAGGGACATCTGCACCCAGAGCAGGGTGCTCAGAGCCCCAAACAACCTGACCTGGGATAGTGCCAGGGATGGGGCATCTACCACCTCTCTGGGCAACCTGGGCCGGGGTCTCAGCACCTTCAGTTGCAAAAGGTCTTCCTTAGATCTAGTCTGCATCTCCCTCTTGCAGTTTAAACCATCGCCCCTTGTCCTGTCACAACAGCCCCTGTGGAAAAGGTTTTTTGCATCAATTGTACTTCTCTTAAGCCAGTGGATAAGAATGAAAGGGGAACCTACCGCTCTAGAATGAAGATGGAGGGAGACCAGTATGCATCCGCGGGCAGAACAACTTGGGAAATGTTACAGAAATCCTGCGGGTCCCAGGTTGCAAAAGTGTTTTTCCACTCCTGGGGGAAGAAGTTGCAGGAGACAAATGAGTTCCAGGCTCAGCACCAGCCATCGTGCTGGGCATGTCAGGAGAGAAACGCTCTCTAGGGACTTACCAGGTTCAACACGAAGTAAAAAGTGACTGTCTGGAGCTTTTCAATCTGAAGGAACAAAAGGGAAGAGGTTTAGCTGGTTTTCTTAGGCACATCCAGTGCAGAGCCCATCTCTCCCCCGTTGTCCTTGCAGCAGACAGCACAGATCACAGACTCAGCTTGGGAGAGCTCAAGGGTCTTGGTGCTACTGGGAGCGTACGGTCCAACAGTTTGCAAGAAGAACAGAAGGTTGTTACCATTTCCATGTCAGTGCCCTGCGAACGCGTCACTCCGCCGGCACTCCAGCAGGGTGTGTTCAGAGCCTGCCGTCAAGCTGCCTGCCTGCCTGCCTGAACCTGCCGCAACCGTTTCCTGGAAGTAGGTGGGAGAAAATACTCCAGATCTTCCAAAACTGCTTTCAAACAGCCCAAAGCTGAAGAAGTTGGAGGGGCTGGTTCTCATCCCCGTGGCCTTGCTGGCCCAGCCCTGCCCGGCAAAAGACTCAGTCCCCACTCTAGCAATCTCCCAGTTTTCTGTTCCAAAGACTCGACAGAGTTTTGGGTCCTTACCACAGAGAGAATAGCCACCAGCATAAAATCCACTGTCACTTCCACGGGCTCCTTCACGTTTGTCTTGGGCAGAATGTGTGTGTGCAGCTTGCTGTGAGAGGAGATGTTCAGGTGCTCCACAACATCGTAGTAGGTGCAGTTGTACCTTGGAGCAGCTCCTGCTAGAAAAAAAAAACAAACAAAGCAAGAATGCACTTGAATCAGAAAAGGCTCAGGCGAGATCTCAACCTGTGAGAGAGATGTACCAAAAGAAAGAGTGCGGAGCTGTGGGTGGGAAAAACCTCATGAACACAAATTCATGGGGCAAATCCCTCCTCACAGAGATGAGAACAGGATTCCTCAAAGCTTTTAAATCCCTCTTGAACCTACCTGTCCCAAGAGAAAGGGTGAGGAGAGCTATAAAAGCTCGCTTCATCATCTCCGGCTTCTAAATACAGAGCCAAGTGGTACCGTTTGTGTTCTGAACGGTTCCAGGACACGTCATTTATGAGACAGAAGATGATTTGATATTTGTTAATGAGGGATAGATATTTTGTAACCAGAAGCTAGACATTTTATGTATTTATTTGCATTGGCAGAAAGATTTGCTAATGGTTTGATGCACTCAGCTGGCTCTTGGGAGCAGCCTTTAGTTGTGGTAAAAGAAAAAGGTCATTAAAGAAAAACCCAACAATTTGAGGAGGACGAGAAGCAAAGGGCCCGTCTCCACAAAGGAAAGGCGAGGAGCCAGGGCCACTCAGAAGTGAGTGTCGTCTCATTTACGGGACTGAGAATCTGCCGCAGCCCTAGTGAAATGGAATAAGAATTGGTGACGTGAGGGAAGGCAGAGGAGAGGCTGCTCTCCATCGAGCCATGTCCTGCGCCACAGCAGCCCCAGCTGCGGGCATCAGCGTATGTCCTCAGCTCCCACCGGGCCTTTCACACACCCACTGCTTTTCCATTTCTGCCTCCTGCTGATCTCCCGTGCTCTCGAGGTTCTTCTCCATTCTTCATGGTTAAGATGAAAGACTGTGCTCAGAGAATTTTTTTTTCATCTCTGCTTGTCTTTCCCTCAGCCTCCCTCTTGTCCACTAGCCGCCCTCCTCTCCATCATTGCCTGCTTTTTCTGCTGTGATTCCAGCGATACCACCACATGCTCACGATGGTGGTTGCCTTGCAGGGGAGTGGCTCCCGCTCTCCTGTGCTTGCGAAGTCCCATCCCGCTGGGAGACCATAGACGGCACCACATTACTGTGGCCTCTGGTTGTGTCTGGGGTAGGAGGTGGGAAGTGCAAGGGCCATGAGACAGGGTTTGAATTGACATAAGAGGCACAAGGAGAAGTAGGTGAGACCTCTGTGCTGGGGCTTGAGAGCTGAGCTGGTTGTCGGAGCTTACACTGGTGGGTGAGAGTGTCACTAGAGGTGGGACACTGCTGAGCCCCCAGAATGGTGCTAGAGGTGGCCTGGCCTGCAACAATCCCTTACCTCTGCCAGCAGCTGTGGGATGTGGGTACATGGGAGCTGCAAATCTGTCCTGTTGCTCTGCAAAATTTTGGTACCAACCATGTCCTGTTGCAGCAAGGTCCTCAGCTCCACTGCATGCGCTGCACAATGTGCCTCTTGCAGCAGGTCACCATGGGGAGCAGAGGAGGGAGGGAGGGATGCTGGACCCGCGTGACACCTGTGAGGCTGGGTGAGGTGATGGGATGGCCGGGATGCTCAGTGAGAGCCCATGCTGTGCTGCACCCTGCTTGCACCTCTTCCCACCAGAGCACCCGAGCCCTGGCTGCAGGACTGTCATGGATCTCAGACTGGTTTGGGTGGGAAGAGACCTT
>NW_010415163.1:0-14530 GCF_000710305.1 Buceros rhinoceros silvestris
TGCTTTTATCCCTTCGTGACTCCTTGGAAAAACTGGCTTGCTTACCTTCAAGGTGTCAATAGCAGAATGGGTAATCTGCAAAGTTATTTTTGTTGTTTTTTTTGAAAAACTGCTTATTTTACTTCTATTTTGATAGCTAACCGGATAGCCGTTAGTTTAATTTTGCCTTAAAAAAAAAAAGGAAGTGCTTAGAAGTATTTGTGGGAGTTGTAGTTGGAAATGTACATGGCGAGTTGGCCAGCTTGAAGTGGGTGTAAACGGTGTTGTGTCTTGGTCAGAAGTCAAAATGAGGAAGTGGAGGAGGAAGAAAACCCAGCAGAAGTGCACTGGTAGAGAAAGCCTTCAGCTCCTTAAAGGAAAAGTGAATCTGAGAGGAAAAGAAATGTGTCTAAATGGAAGGATCAAGAGGTTTGCTGAGCTGAATTGTATACAAGAAAGTGGAAATCTATTCTGAGAGCAACCAATAAAAAGCACCATAAACTAAGGTCTCATGTACATTAGAAAATCAATCGCTATTTCTGCAGTTCATCGTTCTGCAGAAAGAGAACATCCATGCTCTACAAACCCCAACTGATGTGTTTATTTTTGTGCCACACCAAAGTAAATCACAGTGTGAAGCCACTGTCACTCTGATGCTTACCTCTGTGAGACAGGAACTGATAGGCCTCCTCAGTTTGCCAGACAAGTCACATTTCTCTTTGCTTGCTATTTCACTAAATACTTTGATTTTTCATTCTGTTTCAGTTAAAATTTTCACTGCTCTAGCATGGATGCCCCTCTGTTGACTTGGATGTTGTAGCTGATTTATGTTGTTCGCACTCTTCTTGTTGCCCTCCATAGAAACAAATTTGCACTTTATTTCTTAACCATTGTTTTGTTGCTTCTTTTCCACAGAGGGAGGTATCCCAATCATTGGTCATGGCTGTAATTCTCTACATAATTCATTTAATCCTAGATTTCAGACTGTTTTGTGGGTGAAGCGTATAGCACTCTGTGTTTTATCAGATGAAGTGACTACTTCTACTTGAGTGTCTCCAGTGGTCAGGGGGAAATACAGCTCTGTGGTCCTGACATATTCTGTACACATGTACGTATGTGATTGTCTTTCGGTATGGAAGAACCAGAATAGCTTGTGGTATGTGTGCACATTTGCTCCTTCAGGCTTGTTCTTACACTTAACAGAAGGAGAGAGAAGATCCGTTCTCTAAAGGAAGGGCTTGAGAGGAGGAAAGCAGGCATTGATTTCTGTGGTCTCTTGTAGCTGACAAATTCTTGTTGAAACAGGAAGTTAATTGTGATTCAAACTTGTGTGGGTAAGCTCTGAGTATGGATTGGATAGCTGAGGAATAGACACTGGGCACTGAAGATGATAAAATCTGTGTAGTGTGAAAAACCCACTGAACTGCAAGTCAGGGTTAGTGTTAGAAGAGCAGGCTGTACTGCATTTTTCAAACAGACAGCAACAGTCATTTATCAAGCGTATAGCATGTATGTTGGGCAACCATCCTAGGCGAAGGACAACTCTGACCCCAAACCTGGGCAGATGGAGCTTGTTTAGCCTTGTAAGGCTCCATCATCTAAGAGAAGGATACTTTAACCAGACCTACGACCTGAGGACTTTGCTGTCACCGTCCAAGCTCGCTAGGCTCTGGCGGATGAACCTCAGGTGTAAAGGCTGGGGCTGGTTCCGCGCACGCTGCGCCTCATCTAAAAAATCCACTGTGCAGGCCTGAAGGGTGCACTCATCGCTTGCAGTGAGCGTGGGAAAAGCCCTTCCCAGATCTTCGTTCGCGAAGCCAAGCCATGATGATGATGTATGTTCCACAGTATTGAGAAGCAAACAAAATTTCCTTTCTCCAGAGCTGAAATGGTAATCTTCTTGTAACAGGGATTGTAGCCTAGATGGAGAAGATCATATCTTTTGGTGGTGAGGTTTTGTGTTCTTTAAACTGAGCTGACCTGGTCCCTCCCTACTGGGCAAACAGGGAAGTGCAAAATATGTGTCTGTGTCTTCTGTTTTAAAGTGTGAGGATATTCCAGTGGTGAAAATAAAATTCCTTTATGGGTTTTCAGAGTTTGTTTGCTGATCTCTCTTGATTATCTCTCAACACTGCTGAACAGGATCTTATATACGCTTATGTCCCATTTCAATGTGGTGTTTAAGTGCTTGGCATACTTTTACATTACTGAGGAAGGGGGATTCGTCCTTAGACCTGCTGTTGATGTGAGAAGTATTTCTCTTCAGTAGAGCAGCGGATATATAATATAAGGCCCATAATGTTGCTGCAGTGACTGTTGGACCAGAGGCCTGCCACTTGCTTGTTGCCAGTTATTCTGAACAGTATCATGAGGTTAAAGTATAAATATCAAGACATTAGTGTAAACATTTTCTTTGAAAAATCCCAGTTTCTTCTTTATATGGTCTGTTTTCTTCTGTTTGTCAGGAAGACGTAGTAAGCCAAAATGCTTCTGAAATAAATATGCTGTTGATTAGGATAGACTCTCTTCAGTCTTGCAGAATTCCTAATATAGAATGGCCTGTGACGAGTTGCACACAGATGCACAAATGAGTATCAATATACTTAAATTTGAAATCTGAAGTTGACCTAATATAAATTATTTGTCCTAACTGTTTTGTCTTTAGCATTTCAGTAGAAATACTTGGCTGAAGTACTTCCCATCTAGAAGTTCTGAGCATCCCTTGGTATCAAAAATCCATGTGTCTTATTCTTCTGCTAAAGCTGCCTTTTTTTACCTTTAGCAATTCTATGATTTATTCATTAACTTTCAGTTACAAATAGAACCTTCAGTTAATGAATGTAGTATTTTCGTGACATGTTAGTGTTGTGATTTGGTTAGACTTAGACACGTGCTATCAGTATGGAAGATATCTCAGTGCCTTGAAACTTCTGTCATGGTGACATCTTTAACCTGAGTAAGTGGGAAGTTTTTTAGAAGATCAATAAAAATGAAATCATTATTGTAATGGACAGTTATATTAATTAAACAAAGTTCAATAGGTTGCATGCACTGTGTGCAAATGGCACGTTTCTCATTAATTAATATATTGTATCTATCCAATGCAGTGGAAAAAAATGGTAAAAATTCAATTTTGGTCTGTTTCTATCAGGTAACTGTGTAAATGTTCAGAACAAAAGAAGTGAGGAAAGGAGGTTTCTCTAAAGTCTCTTATATAAGTTATTATTAAGTACAACATACATAAGAAACTTTTCTTACTCTTTTTTACTAAACTAGAACTGTTCTGGGATAAGGGATTTCACAACAAATATATGAGACTGGAGCTAGCTTTTTCTGAGAGCATTGAATCCTGACTAAAGATGCAAATGTAACTTGCCTGTTCGGTATATATTGCTCTTAAAAAACCTTTTGGTTAGTTAGATCACTTCAAATACATCAGAGGGGGATCTTATGTTCAAAAGGTGGAAACTTTGTATTCATTCTGTTAATACCTTCTAATTATTCAGTTACTGAGACATTTATGTACCTGAGATAAGTCAGTCTAAACCTTCTTGAGTGGAATGGGCCCCAGTGCATGGCTCGAGATCGCTGTTCCTCTCCTTCCCCACACCCTCTTCCATGCTTGTCACGTGAGCCAACATATATGGTATTTCTGTATTCCTTTACACAAGTTGTATGCTTACGTTTTAGTAATTTGTTCATGTATCCAGGCAGGTAGTCTGTGAACTGTACATATTTCACATGCCCCGCTCCTTTGAAAAGGAAGTAAAAAGGCCGGGTTGTGGGCCACCAGAGTAATGGAAATGGTCTGCAGACAACTCTTGGCCCATAACACAAATTTTCAGGAGAAAATTGGTGAGAGCCAAGGGGTCATGTAAATCTTACAGACAAGCTGAATCCAGCCTGTGGATCTCAAGCTTTTTCTCCATGGTCTAAATTTATGGAATCCATGAAATAAGCACTGCCTGCTCAGAAGGCTGTAAAAATAAACTGTAATAGTGTGGGGAGATACTGTTGGCATATCACCTAAGTTAACAGTGTGTTTTTATAATTACACTGTGTACTATTGCTCTGTGTAGAGGGATGAAATAACTGTCCACCTTCCAAATTTGAAGAAAACCTGGAGAGAAAATGAGTAACAGAGAATTCATGTTGGTATCATACGTTAGAGTGCAGATATTGCTGCCTACAGTTAATTCCAGGTGGACAGAGGATTTTCATCTACATTAATTGCTTTTTAAACAAAATTTACCTGCATGCAATATTAGAATACAATAATGTTTGATAAAATTTTAGCAATAAAACTAGCTATTGCTGTATCTAACCAAATGCAAGAACTTATGGGTGAATCACATGAGTAATGTCAGTAGATATCAATTGATAAGAACTGTATTGAAGCAGATGGCAAAATTTATAATATATATTTTCAACTTTACTGATTTGCATCTTTAAACGGTATTTCTGCCAAGCAGAATACATTTGTAATTTATTAGACTTTTTTCCCTGCAGATCTGGCTTATGCATTCTGTTGAGCTATTCATCAGAAAACTCGGCAGGGCTGCAAAGCCATTTTTTTTTGCTGAGATTTGCAAGCCTGTTTTGTAGAGAGCTGATCTAAGGTGGTGATTTTATTAAGATACTCATTCCCCAGTTCTCTGTGCAGAAGACTCTTCCAAATTCATCAGAACTAGAAACTTGCTTTCAAGAGCTGCCAGAGATGTTCTTGCAGTCTTAAATTGATCTAGTTTTGCCTTGGCACATCCTGTTCAACCAGTCATGGAAAGCTTGTACATAGACTGCCATTTGTGAAATTCTTGGAGGAGACTCCAGCCCTAATATTCAACTGTGATGTGCCCGCTAGCTCATTGGCACAACTACTTTCTTTCCCCATCTGTTATGATGGTACTGTGCCCACTAATGTGGTGATATGCCAGTTTTGGTAAGATATAAAGCCAACAAAGATGAATGGTTTGAATGAACTGATGACTCTACAAGATAAAATCTGAACCCTATAGTCAGTACCAGAATAGGAATTAAATGCGGTGTATTAACATGAGCATTCTATTGCAGAGCTCTTCTCCAGCTAAGATCGGCCAGTTCTCGTGGGAAGCGACACACAGATACGTTCTTACTGCCATGCACTTGGCACATACGAGGATGCAAGCAATGAACTGTTCGTTTGCCATGATTCTCTGCACTGTAGTAATAAGAAAATTTTTGAGGCGTTTTTATTTCCTCAAAGGCAAGTTTTATAGTTTAAGGCCTTTACTGTGGTTTCTGCATATTTATCAGTTATTGTATATTTGCCGTAGACACTTGCTATTGATCTGCATCTTGAATGGCATTAAAAATGCATTTGTGTAACACTGTTATAAGACTTGGAAGAAATTTCTGATCTCTTAGTTACGCTTTTCTGTAGACTATCCTTGTCTATGCCACCCTGCTGTAGTTTTCTTACTTTGAGAAATCCAGAATTCTTTTGGCATCCTGTTAGAAGTTGAACAGCATTGTAATGTTCTTTAACCGTGTTTCTGAAATGTTGTGGACATATTCGTGAATACTAATGCTGTCGTAGGTTCTGACAGTGACAACACCACCTTTGTGGCAGTATCTTCAAAAGAAGCTTTTGAAAGGAAAGCTGGAAATGCTTAGTGTTTCCACTCTTCTTTAATACCTTCACAAATATCAAATACTGCAAAGTGATCTACAGCTGTCTGGAATTTCTGATCACTGGCCTCAAGGGTGTAAATTGACTCAACCACTGAAGTGGCAGCACCACCTCAGATACCACTTTTTCAGCCTTCAAGAAAGTGATCTCTGCCACATAGGAAGACTTTGTTTTTTCACAGAAGCTTCTCTGAAGCATTGGAGTTGTGGACACTAGCAGAAGAGGTTGTGTGCGATGGGGTTGTGACATCTTTCCTTGTCAGCCTTTCGGACAACCTTTCTTGTTGCTGAGTGAAGATAATGTCTAACTATTCTGCAGAAAACAGATGATCTTAGATTAAATCACAGTCCTCTCTAGGAAGGGTTTCAGATGGCTTTGTCATACTAACTGCCATGTGGTTAGAGCTTTTGAGATGTAGGTTGTTTATGTAGCTGCATTGATGGTGGGGGTAGGAGCAACTTAAAGGTGTTCATGCACCAGGTCACTCAAGCATTGTTCATGTACTGCAGTTTCATGACAGGCAACTGGGAAGATGCTTTATATGGTTTTAACTTTGCCCTTTGCAATATGTTTCCTCACTGAGAAGGATGACACTGTACTTAAACCGTCCAGATGGCAAGTGTTTTGAGAAACTAGTGGTAAAGCAATCATTAAATGAGTTAAATTGTGTTGCTGATGAGAGTATAACTGGTCTTGTTCTACTCTGTGGCTGTCAGCCTTGCAGGACACTGTAGCTGTCGTGGTTTTCCTCACATCTCTGCTGTCTATCCTTTAAAACTATCAGGTCTGGGGTTTGAGTGGTATGTTTGATTTTCAGACTGAAGAATTAGGAGTGGCCAAAATGGAAATAGATTATTTCTTATCTCAATTTCTCTTTAAACCACAGTGCAGCTGCACTTAGAGCCAAGTGATTTGAGTCTCCCTTGAAATAATAGTTGAATTCTATATTAGTGTTGTGAATTGGCAATAAATACAGTGTTATAATGCAAGAGGATGGCAATACTGAATAGCACCACAAGATGTCATTCAAACAGCTTGTGGTATAGAATGAAATGCTGTGAAACTCACAGCTAATTTCCTGCTAGAGGAAGACCCCAAATCAACAGCAAAATAATAGCAAGTTGCAGCATGTATTTGCTGCTGTTTTAGCTTCCATGTTATATGGCTCTGAAATCAATTTACAGTTCCTCTCTAAATGTTAAATTAAAACTTCTCTAGAGTTTACAGAATAGCCTGAGCTAGAATAAGCCAATTTATTTTAAGGACTTGGCAGTGCCTTTAAAATGTGTAAATTAAAATAAAGTTTTTAGAAAATTGGTGGGTGGGTTTTTTTTGTAATTTTATGGGGGATTGCAGGACTTTCCACAGGACTTCATTATTACTCAGGTGCCAGGAAAGGTTAAGGAGCTCTGTCAGCATGGATTTTCTGTTTCAGACCTTGTAACACTCACAATATTTTGAACTTCATATTGAAACATTTTGCTATGCTGCCAGGAAAACAACAACAACAAAAATCTTTATATGCTGTGGTTAAAAACATGTGATCCAGACTGAAGTCTTCTAAAGGCTTTGAATGTAAGAACAATGCAGGTGGTATTATGTAAGTCTGCAGTGGATGGAGAACTTAAAACAAGAAATGCATTATTAAAACTGTCCAGTGAGACTTTTGTAACTTTTTCTTGTTCTATAACAGGTGGGTTCCATCAGATCAGAAGTGGTGAAGTTTGCTTTCTCCCTTACAGTGGATCTCTTTGCCATTTCCTATATCTTGTTTTGTAGTAACACAGTGCTGTCCTTGTATATTTTTTTGTTTGTTTCAAATTCCTTCCCCTTTCTTAGCAGTGATTAAAACTGTTCCCAGGTTTGGGACACACAGATGGCATCGGGAAGCATAATTAAATTCTTATTTCATAAAACAGCAAGCTGATAAACCTCCAGGAGTAAAAGATTCTGTAGCTACATAATGATTGTTGCATTGCCAGCTGTGCTTGAGTTGTAGTTTTGATACTGAGGAAACATCAAAGCAAGCCTTATGATAGTGAGTGACTTTCTGTAACTGGGTACGTTAGCAGCTGTAGCAAATGCTGACAATTTATGGGTTTTGTCTTATGGTGTTGCTAGAAGAATAGATATAATAAATGTACATCATATCAGGTGGAGGAGGTGTTCTTCTTACAACAGTTGCTTAGAATATGTAGGTGCAGTGGCAAATGATATGCCCCAGATTATGGATTAGTACTTCAGTGCAGTTAAAGATTTGTGATGGTTCCTATGAGAAGACGAAGTAAGTGAGAGGCCCAGATTTATCACTGACATAGCTGTTTTAAACCTCAGTGACATACAGTTTTGCCTACCTTCTTTTATTTTTTTTCTCTATGGGAGTGGGTAATGTTGCTCAGTGGAATCTGAAATCTCAGTCTTAATCTGAGCAAGATGACAGTTTTAGTGACCAAGTGCATGTAACAAGATTACAGCATAGTACGGGTTGTTCTTCAGCTGCTGTTTGCCGTAGTCAGCATGGAGAGTAATGGTCAGGGTCCTTTTTGACATAAGACTCCATGCTGCTAAAATAGTTTGGCAATATGTTCTCTTGACTGTCAAGCTCTAGGTTTTTTTGTTTTCCTCTTACTTTGGGCCGTTGGGGTGGGGGTTTTATAAGGTTTGGGTTGGGTTTTCTTCTTCTTAATGGTAGAGGAGTAGAGGGAGCATGAAGGACAAATGAGAACTAGAAAAATCTCACTAGTGTTTTTTGTTTACTTTGTTACAGTAACATCTGTAAGATTAATCCTAACTGGTCTATCATAGGCCTATCATAGGTCCTATCATATCCACACCCCTGTCATATCCAGAAACGGTGCAAAAGCGTATAAAGAAAGCAATGCTTTGAGTTAAAAAGACAAAAATAGTATCCATGTTAAAGGCTGCAGTAATAAAATATAAAAACATAGATTTGTCTTCCTCCACTTAACATTTGACCAGTGATTTAAAGAGAATGTGTTCTGGATGTGTTTTTTGGTGTTCATCACATTGTGTCATTGCAGATCTATCATGTGTGATGCTTGCAATGAGAGAAAGTTAGGTGTTGATTTTGCATTTCTGATTTACACTCCCTTAGTTTTCAAATTCTTATATTGAAGAGAACAAGCCTGTGGTGGTAAAGACTACAAAGGTAGCTGAGTACTTACTTATTTCTTGATATATTAATAATAGGTCCAGTGTCTTTTTTGGTAGATGCTATGCAAATAAGAGAGATCGTATTTCATAGCCTGTATGTATATTTCTGGTTATAGTTCATACCAGTGCTTTCAACTGGCAACTTTTTAGGACAGTTGAGCCTTATATAGAGGTTAAGACACCAGACTGCAACTCAAGAACTCAGGGAAATATTTCATTCTTAGATACCACAGTAGACAGACAGATGGGGGTCTTTTTGGTTTTTTGCTTTTCCCTCTCAGAAAGGCATTTCACGTCTTCTTACTATTGGAGAAAATGGGCCCAGAGGCAGTATACGTAGCTTGCTCCAAAAGTAATGCCACCGGTTTATTTGAAAACTGCATGGGAACTACAGCAGATACAGAGAGCACAGTAACACTGTTCGACAGAGCAAATCCTCAGCTACACAACACTGGGTTTCGACACAGTCCCCACCACGGGCTGTGCATCGTCACCAGAGATGAACAAGGCCCTGCTGCCGCGCTCGTAAAAATGTGTGGGGAGGGGACCCACCAGCACTGTCACCACTGCTGGAACACGCCACCTGCTGCCCCACTGTGCTGTTTGGTCTCTGTAAATGTTCAGCAGCGTTGATGAATGTCAGTGGGTGCAATTTTTTCCACATGGAGGAACTCCGTCACGCCCGTTCTCTTCACACGCACTCCCGTGTCAGACACCATGTTATCAAACCACCCCTCTGCTGCCGTCTGTCACACAGCAACAAAATTTAACAGGATATTGGTGGGAAGGTTCAACCTCTGCTGCTGTACCATCAACACCCACCTCTGGCGTTGTGGGCAAACGTTATAAAATAGGAGGCATTACTTTCGGGGTGGCCCTTGTATTTATTCTTGTAAAGTTTATTTTTTTTTGCACCTGCTGTTGTCAGGACCATTACTGTCCTGCTTATTATAACTCCATATTATTAATAAACTATGAGATTAGGCTTCTTTAAACCTGGTTTTGCTTCTGAAGTAATAAGGCCTGTTTTTCAGTTGTCTGTAATATGTATCTAACTCTGTAAGGCTAAAGTTACTCTGCAAGTTTTAGTGGGGAGAGCCAAAGCCCTTGATGCTGCTGGAGGGTTGCTTGCATTTTCCTGAGCTCCTGGCAGGTGAACGTAAGTGATAAATTATTAACATTGTGTACTGAAGAGCTGTCACTTCAGAATAACTGATGAATATAGAAACATGAACGGCAGTTTAAGGCTTGTATTTATGCTTTCTGTTTTGAGGGATTTTACTTAAGGATTTAAATTCCCTTTAATCTTCTTAATGCTCAGAAGATGGAAGTATTTTTGTTTTCTAAAATAAACTATTTTATGAAAAACTGAAAGGCATTTGCCTTTTCTATTGTTCATTGAGACTGCTGATAAGAGTTGTTTTTGGAGGGAAATGACCTTTGAAATCTGTGTAGGATATTTGTTTCTAGAAGTTAAAACAGCAAGGGAGTGGGTATCCTGTTACTTAATAAGGTTTTCTTTTTTTTGAGTAGACCTCAGTGTCAGCAGACAAGCTTGGTTGAGTGCAGTCATCTTCTTTTTTTTTTTTTTTTAAATACCGTACTTACAAGAATGGAACTAAATTCCACAATGCTGGGTAAAATAATTGAGATGTCTTGCACTATTAAATCTGCTCTTAAAGGGCAAAACTTTGAGGTTACACTGAAACCATGTCTAACTGTAGAAGGCAAAAGGCTTGCTGCTGATCTGTATGCTGATATGGAGCAATATTTTACTCTGTAAGTATCTAATGCTTGCTAATTCTGGATTATAATTTGTTAGAAAAGATAAAAAAAAATACATCAGTTCATGTAGCAATTAATTTCCAAATGGATTAATCAAGAACTTCTGGTATTTTTTTATATTTTTCTTTTTTCCCCCCTGCTGATTTTCTCTTAGGAAAGCAAGATGGATTGTAAGCAGATCTTCGAGTATTAATGTCTCTGGTTTTTATCTCCCCTGTTAACATTACAAAATATTTTAATTTGTAGCATATTATAGAATATTTTCTATAAGCAGTTAGAATTACATTTCTTCATTAAACACTTTTGTCTTCATGTCTTGATTTCAGCTTTTGCCTTTTTTCTTTGTATTTGTTACACTGGTAACTGTGATTACCGTCTGCTATTGTTGTTCCCAACTTCTGGGAGCTGAATCTTGTGTGGTGTAACTTCCTCTATTTTTGCTATTTGATCCTCAAGTTCAAATTATTATTTCTATATTTTCTACTCTCTCACTTGGAAAGTTTGTTGAAATATCCCAATTTTTTCATGTTAACTTTTTTGTTAATTTTTTTATTAGGTGAACGTATTCCCAGTCTTTAATCTTAAGCGCTTGCTATGATGTCTTATTCATGCAACACTTCCTGATTCTCCAATCAGATTTTTTTTGTAAAGTGGTTGCATTGTTGGTTGTGCCAAGGAACTGAAGCATCCTCTTATCGATTATATGAGTAGTGCTATTTTGTGTTTTAGCTTTTACTAACGTCTCTATCTCAATTTATGCGTGAATATGTGAACTAGCAATAGGAAACTGGAAGCAGGAGCATAAGACTAGAAGCAACTTCTAAATCAGGTCCAGTACTCTGCTGTGTAACTTCGATAGCTGTGTTGTGTAGATCCTCTCACAAGCTAAGCTTAAAAAGCTAAAATTAAGGTTTAAGGAGAAGGAATTCTAAGTCTCTGAAATCTCTTTATCCAACTAAAGCAAAGTCTCAGGCAATGTGCTTCAAGCTGACCTAAAAGAACTGAGACTTGCTCAGTCTCCTGTGAGGAATAGGTGGACAGGAATAGCCAGCAAAATAAGCTGTCTCTGTGGCCAAGAATGATGGGAGTAGGGAAGCTGCCAAAAGTTAAATCAAGCTAACCTCCCTAAAAAGTTATTTACAAATGGAATTACACAGAGAGGTTAAAAGGTAAGAAAAGCAAAGTGTTAGAGGTACTTTAGGTACAACCCTAGACCAGCAAATATTTGTTTTATGATACCAGAAATAAGAATATAGCGCTGAGGGGAAATACATGGAGTAGCTAAAAGGAGTGTGAGGATGTAGAGTTGAACACAAGCATGCTTGATGCAAAATCAGAAAACCGGAGAGCTTAATGCAGACGGAGGTGTGTCTTGATCCAAGAGTGTTGGCAAGAGGACAATAGGGAAAGGTCTGTGAAGTCACATTAGTTATTTTTTACACACCTGCCATCTTGGGGTGATATTACAAGGAAGTATAGTGGATGTTACCACTTGCCATGGAGAATGTGGCCATCTGTATACAGTATGCAAAACTACAGCACAAAGTTAAATGGGAAGTATAGTTTAAAGGACTGATGAAACAATTAAACATTGCAATAGAGGATTGACCATATTAGTTCTCTGAAGACTTCCAGGAGTAACTAAAAACTGTAAACACCTCTGAGTGTCATGCAGACAAAATATGGAGTTCCTAGTGATGCTTGAGAAATGGTGCTGAAGCAGGCAAGGAAATAAATGCTTTTGTTTTTTTCTTTTAAAGATAATACTTAAGGTGTTTAGTGAAGCCAGTATTTACACAGGCCATCTGTATTAGGTTGCTTCAGTATTTAATGAACTCTTCATTTTGGAAAAGCAGTTAGCCTTCAATTGGAAGTTGCATGTAGGTGTATAGAATGTTTTTCTCCTGGCTTATAAGGAAAAAATGTTTGGGTTTTTTCCCAGTCTGGTTGTGATTCATAGTTTTTTGGATGTATGCTGAAGTGCAAAGGCAATGTGGATTTCTCATGGAGACACACAGAATAGATGCAGTACTGAGTCTGAAAATAGGAGGAAAATCTCTGTTAGAGTGACTTTATCCCTTGCTAGTAGGAAAATGCAGTTTAAAGGTTTATAAAGGAATGGATGACATTTTGTCTCATTGTAAGTAATTCTGGCTTTGGCTTAAACCTTTTTTCCCTCCCCATCAGAAATTCCGAGGACAGTGATAAATTAGAATTTATCTAGGTTTTGCATTCACTTTTGAAGTCCTGTTTGAATGTATTTGGTCTGGCTGAGGTGTAGTTAATTTTCCCGGCAGCAGCCCTGATAGTGCTGTGCTCTGCACTGGTAGCTAGAAAGGGTTGATAACACGCCAGTATATTGGCTGCTGCTGAGCAGTGCTCGCACAGCGCCAAGGCTGCCTCTCCAACATCTCCCCCTGGACCAGTAGGCTGAGGGGTGGGCAAGGTCTTGGGAGAGGACATAGCCAGGGCACCTGACCTAAACTGACCAAAAGAGTATTCGATACCATATGATGTCTGCTCAACAATAAAACCTAAGATAAAGGTGGGGGGAAAGGGATGGGGGGCATTAGTTATTATGATATTTGTCTTCTGGAGTAACCACTACGTACTGAAGCACAACTTTGTGGCAAGTGACTGGACGTTGCCTGCTGATGGGAAGTAACAGATAAATCTTCAGTTTTCCTTTACTTCTATATGTTGCCTTTGCTTTATTAGACTGCCTTTATCTTGACCCAGAAGTTGGTTGTTTTTTTTTTCTATTTTAAAAATTTTTTCCTGCTTGTCATGCTGAGGAGGAGAGTGATGGAGTGGCTTGGTGGGCACCTGGTGTCCAGTCAAGGTCAGCCCACAACACTGGATTTCTGTTACCATTCACTATGTGAAAGCTTGCAGGATTTATAAACTTGTGAGTTTTTCAGAGTTCTTTGGAATACTGCAAGTATCTCTTCTTGAGCCATTGTTTGCCTCATATTTTTTAGTACTTGAGCAATCTGGGCATTACAAAAGGCTGTTTCTTAGAAGAATCTTTTTTTGTAAACTTTTGGAGTCTATCAGTGCAGTTAGACTGTGGTCTCTTTGCATCTAAAAAGCCAAGCAGCGTGAGGTTTCTTATTAATGACGGCTAATGAGAAGGAAGAGGACATCCATACTGAAAGTACTTTCGTGAGAGAATTTTATTTCAGCTGTAAAAGGTACTTGGATACTATATGTGTCTCATCATTGGGTTATCTTAATCTTATGGCATGTAAAATATATTTAATACAGATCTGAGGCTTTTAATCCTTACAACAGGGGATTAAAATTTAAAATCTGGAAAGGCAGATGAAAACATAAGGTGTTACACTAGATTCTCATTGAAATTCAGACTATCTTGAAGTCTGCTATTGGGCTATTCAGTGATTTACGTAAGCTAATAGTATATTTTAACATTTCAGGCTCTTACATCTGATCTTCGCTGGGCGAAAATGGAGGACTGAATGAGTTGTGGGTTCAAACTGAGCTTCTCTCTTGCCTCAAAACTTCAACCTTCCAGAGAATATTCAGCTAACAGCAGATGGGAGTTGCAGGGGCTTTCATTATTACTGGAATCTGATAAATACTTATCCTAAACACTTCATTATACTAGGCCAGCATGTTAACAAATACTATTTAAGAACGAGCAACAAGAAGCAGTTCTTCACCTTAAGTTGCCGAATTGATGCAAGGATATAAAAATGGTATTCTGGTTTTATTTTTTACTTTTTCTAATTGATGTTTTACTTGGTTTCTACTGTAGAAATGAAGACCTAAAACAAATGCTGGAAAGCAGTAAAGATTCTGCAAAGCTGGATGCTATGAAAAGGATTGTTGGGGTATGTGATTTTTTTTATTATTAGTTTTATTTGTTATTTATTTTATTATTTATTTGTTATTTATTTTATT
>NW_010415164.1:0-2350 GCF_000710305.1 Buceros rhinoceros silvestris
TATTCAGTGTTGGCCTTAAGACTGGTTTTATTTTCCCCCTTTTCACAACAAATACCAATATCAAATCTCTAACAAAATTAAATTTCACAATATAGCAAATTTATTAAATATATAAAAAGTCAGTCATTTTCAGTAGTGACACAGCATAATTACCATCTTTAATCTGAGCTAGCTTGGTGGTTTTCCCCCTGTATTTGATTTTTATGAAGGTTCAGTAACCTAGGGGCTACCACTCTGTGGTTGTTTGTGTTTATATATTTTGGCCTTTCACAGCTGCTAATTTAAGACACTTTCTGCTCAGTAACTGCTATCAAGTTCTGCACAGAGCTGTACAACTGACATGATAATATCTTGCATCTATGTTATTATCAGTTAAAATCTGTCTTTCTCACTCTTACTTCCTACCCGCCTTAGTGAAATATAAGTCTTCCTCCTTCTTGTTAGGACATGCTCTGTTTTACATAGCTTGTCTGGCTTGAGGAGCTAGTACTGCACTGCATGTCCACTCTGTCATGGAGGCACCCGCAAAACAGACAGCAGCAGCTATCCCAAAACCATGGATTTAGTACAACCAAATTTGCCCGTCACTCCAACTGACCAAAACTAACTACAGGATCAGAAGTCAGTCGGGGATATATTACTACACAACAGATTCCTGAATACCAAAGCATACACTTTAAGGAAGGTGAACCACAACGTGTACATGCTGACTCACACAAATGGGAATCTCCCATTTAAGGGTACCAAAAGGGTCACTCACCAATGCTGGGGTGAGGGCTCACTCAGTCCCAGAAGATACACTCGGATAATGTCCTGATCCAGGGGCAGTCCCGGGCAGTAACCTCAGATAGTGTCCTGATCCAAGGGGAGGGTCTCTGGCAGCATTACCTGCTGCTCCAAGGAGGACCAACTCAAACTGGGTTCTACAGCAGAGCTCCTTTATACCCTGGTCGAGTGTGAGCTGTGGTCGCTTAAATCAGTAAGCGCAGACAGGAGGCCAAGGCACTGAGGCATTGAGCTGATCTCTGTCAGGTGCTTGTGCAGGACCCAGTCTTTTGTGTAAGCTCTGTGCAGGCAGTCAGGGTGTCTGCACTGCCACACACTCTACACACGTACAAAAACTGTAGCATGAAAGGTCCCATCATGAGTGAATCTCAGGATTTCTTATTGAAGAGTAGGTTGTAGTTTTAATATTTGTATAAGGTGGGTAGAAAGAACTTCTGCTTAAATACACACTGCAGCTCAGTGCATGATCTCTTGGTTTTCAAGCAAGTTTGTTTATCATTGTTCTGTATGAATTAATTCTGACTATCCAGAATAAAAATATCAGCCTACCATATCTGAGAGTGCAAATGGTTAAAGATAAACAGGGCTATTTTATTTGTGATGGACATATCAAATAAACCAATTAGAGTATTCCTCCACTGCATGTCCGCACATCTCACCGGCTGTGGAGCTTGCGGTGGGACAGTGTTTCTTTAAGAACAGCATGCAGATGGAAACTGTGCTCCTTTTTCATCTGCCGCCTGGGATGAGCTGCTATCCCCTCCGCTTGCTGCTGCCTGCCATGGGTCCCCACCACCGCTTTCACACCGGACCCGCCCTGTATTGCTGCTACCGACTGCTGTGACTGCTAACACGGTTGGCTCTGCTGCTGGACTGCCATGACCAGACACCCTCTGACACTGCCCTGGCCCTGGCCGCGTGGACTGTTGCTGTTGCTCCCAGCCCCAGCCAGTCCCAGCCCGGCTGTGCCACATGCCGCCACCATTAACAGACTGGTAGGTTCTTTTTTCTGTCACTGCTGTTTCTTTATAGCATCTTGTGTAACCCTCGTCGCAACAGATCCCTGATCCTATATATATATACTTGTGTCCCGGGTTCAACATGGTGGAACCGGATGCTCCTCTATTGTCTGGCTTTCTTCTTCCCAGAGAGCTGTGGTTTTCCCAAGCTTCCGGGAAGGAGAACACGCCTCTCCGGAATGAACTCATAAAAGGGGGCGTGTTGAGAAGACTCGACGCCATCTTGCTTTCCCCCTCTGCTCTATCTATCTACTGTCCTCTCTATCTTGTCCGTGCTGTGGCTCTCTCAGATATGCCGCGCAGGACTCTTGAATCTTACGCCCCCGAACTGGAAACCTTTATCAAGGAGAGAAAGACACGTCCATGACCTGCTAGTTGCCTGAAGCAGTAAAAGACTCCTTCTGCAGAATGGGTAGAACCTTCTCCATTTTCTGCCGATTCCCAGTGGGGATGGTCTAATGAACTGTCTTGCCCTGATGGATGGACCCAGCGGTACCCCTTATTCCTGCGGTGGATGAACTAGCCCCTATGTACAGTGGAATTTG
>NW_010415164.1:2426-4857 GCF_000710305.1 Buceros rhinoceros silvestris
GCCTGAAGCAGTAAAAGACTCCTTCTGCAGAATGGGTAGAACCTTCTCCGTTTTCTGCCGATTCCCAGTGGGGATGGTCTAATGAACTGTCTTGCCCCGATGGATTGACCCAGCGGTACCCCTTATCCCTGAGGCAGATGAAGTAGCCACTAATGCGCAGGAGAATTTGAAAATATTCCCTTAAGATGCAGCCAGGCTGGCCCGTGGTGCAGATGTGTGTGTGTGTGGGGGAAGTCTGGAAGAAGCTATCCTTGGCAGAGAAGTTCCCTGCGGCCACCCCGAAGGAAAAGAAGGTCTATGTTTTATTTGCATAAAAGGTTTGCTTCAGGAGAAAGTTTCTATATCAAGAGCATTTTCGTCAGGAGAACAGACCGGTGAATGGACTTTTTCCTCCACGCCCCCCGGCGTGGTGAGCCATTGTGGGGTGGAGATTGTAAGTGGAGGAGTTTGTACCTGTACACTTTTATCTATTCTCCCTTATATCTCTTTCTTCTCCCTTTTTCAGTCCGGTTTAACTTCAAGGGCGTCTGCACCATTAAACTTTCCTGTTTCTATCTCTCACACATGTAGTCTGGGTGTTATGATTTCCGTAGCCCGACTGAAGCCCTAATGAGCTCGTTAACGGCTTATCAGTACGTTAACGAGCGTCAAAAGTTTCTGTGTGTGCATTGGTTGGTTTTGACAGCCGACACACACTATTTCGTCGCATTCCTTTCGGTGGGAAATAGCCCCCCTTTTCAAACTGCGACAACTTGTTAATATCTTGTTTGTTTTCTGTATATAATATCTTTCTATTGTTATTAAAACTGTTTTAGTTTCCTAAACTTAACAGAGGCTTCACCAACTTTTTCTTTTCCTCTTATATCTGATTGGAGAGAGAATTTGTCCCATGATTGGCCAAGCCAACTGGTCACCAGCTGGTGACAGTAAATACTACTATTATTCATTGTATTTCAGTGGTGCAGGTAAATTCAGAGCAGATCTATTTTTGTAGGCAATAGAAGATTAATCTCCCGCATTGGATCTATGTGTTGATGCAAGACACCAAAAGAAGCAAAAGACTCAAGCTCTGTAGAAAGATAAGAAAGACTATTCTCTCCTTTAAAATAGAATTCCAGGTGACAACATGTCGCAGAGGCACCCACAAAACAGACAGCAGCAGCTACCTGAAAACCATGGATTTAGTGCAATTAAATTTGCCCAGCACTCCAACTGACTAAGCTAATTACGGGTTCAGCTGTCAGTTGGGAATGTATTACTGAACAACAGATTCCTCAACACTGAAGAACACACTCTAAGGAAGATGAACCACAGTGTGGACACCTCGCTGATGTAAAGGGAAAGTCTCCCGCTTAGAGATACCAAGAGGGTCACTCACCAACGCCAGGGTGACAGTCACTCAATCCCAGGGAGATACACTCGGACAGCGTCCTAATCCAAGGGGTGTCCCGGGAAGTATTCTCAACCGGCATCCTGATGTGAGGGGAGCATCTTCAACTGCACTATCTGCTACTCTGAGGAGAACCAGCTCCAAATGGTTCTTTGGCAGGGCCTCATTTATACCCTGGTCGAGCGTAAGCTGTGAATATTTTCAGTCCATGCAGACAGGAGGCAGTTAATGGAATCTAGACTGTGAGGCACCAGATAGCCCTGGGGGGTACCACCTAATGTCTATTGGGTGCTTCTGCAAGGCCTGTCTTTTGTGCAGGCTCCATGCAAGCAATCAGGGGGGTTGCACTGTCACACAAGGCTGTTTAAATTAGAGAAGAGTTAGAGAAAGGGAGGTTTTGGTTTTTTTTTTTTTTTTTAATAACTAAGAAATGGAACTGAGTACGTAACTGAGACTCAATTTTTTCTTAAAATCTTAACCTAAAAGACTCGCCCTAGATCAGATATAGCGTTTCTAGTATAGCTAAACCCAGATTTCCCAAGAATCCTCAGTAGGAGAATTCCTCTAATTTAAAAACATCCTGAGTTATCTTCTGAAAATCCAACTGCTAAGAAACCACTTCTTAATGTCCTTCTGAAAATCCAGCTGCAGATCTTACTTGCTCTGTTTTGCATCTACATATTTCACAGATGAGTGCAAAATCCTTTTCCTTAGCCCATGTAATACACCACATTTCTTTTTAGACACTAACCTCTGCCAATGAATATTACCAGTCCCGAGTTCATTACTACATTTCACTCCTAGGGACTGAACTCTGTGAGCCACCTTTCAGCTCATAAGCTTCTTCTCTCCAAATCCTTTTCAATGTTTTAGCTCTGTTATTTCACGTTGGACACAACTGTGGAAATTTTAAGGCAGCTTTAGTTCTGGGCATGTTTAAAATGGTATCCATTCAGAAATCAACTATACAGTAAGAAAATTGAAGCGATCTTAACACAGAAACAGGGAAACATTTTCTACTTGACATCAAATCTGTGATAT
>NW_010415165.1:0-3722 GCF_000710305.1 Buceros rhinoceros silvestris
CGGGCTCGGCGGGACGCGGAGCACCTGGAAGCGGAGCACGGACGGCATCTCTCTCGATGGCGCTACCGACAGAGCTAAAGGCCTGCTCTTGCCCGGGGGAGAAGCTGCATCAGCAGGGAGTGCGGCCTGGTGTGAAAGTAACAGGCCTGGAAACTTGGGTTTAATATTAATTAATTAATATTGGCACTACAAGTAAACCGAACCGAGTTACTCAGTCTAGGGAGCAAACACCACAGAAACACAGACTGTCAGCCCAGGGGCCAGGGTCATCAAATCATGGTGTGATTTGCAGTGATACCTTCTGTGACATTGCCAGCTCCTTGGAGGCTTTTTATTTTGTGCAGCATGGGTCAACAAATCACTCCTGGCCAGGCGTTCTTTTTCTCATGGTAATAACTAGTGTAGATTTATGCATAGCTGGGTACGTGGGGCAGGACTCCCACTGCACCCCCGTGAAGTAACACGCCAGGGAAGATTGCCAGCCTGCCTTTCCGCAGTGATGTGGGGATACAGCGTAGTAATAAACACGGCGTTTGCTGTGCAGGGAGCGTGGATACGTAATTAGCAAAATCCCTCGCGCTGAACTAAGACTGTGTTCATCATAGCGCCTCTATTCCACTCCTGCCAGTTTTCTTGCTACCCAGGATGCTCATGATTATTTGTCTGGAGAAGGCAGTGTATGCATAAAACTTGACAGTGTAACAATGTTTTCAGTATGAAGCTTCAGAACAGCAGTGAATTAGGGCAGCAGTGCTCTTTAATTTCAAAAATAGCACTGTTGTAGGATTGACTTGGTTTAGCATTCATATCATATACAGGCTAGAGAGAAAACAATGCTTTGTGAAGTCTGTTTGTCTCTCTGTGATCACTCAAACCATTCCTAGCAACCTCCTTTTGTAGTCTTCATCTTCGCCTTATTATTTTAATTGTACTGAAGAGCATATTCAGGAAGCGTAGTCCCAAACTAGTTCATTAATGTTCTTACCATCTGAATCGAGAATATTGCTGAGGAACACCTTGCTGCTCCTTGCCTGTTTCGGGTTACAGATGCTATTGGACTGCTCCAAACCTCCAGCGTGTCTATCTTTCCATCACAGGCATCTTCCTCTGCCTTCTAAACTGCTTACAAACTTCCTGAACTCTTCCATTATTGTTTGTCATCTCAGGAGATTTAGGTACTTAGCAGTATTCCAGTCCTACGTTTTCAATTACTATTTGAGATTAATGACCTCTAATATGACTCCTAATACAGAGTTTTGATCTGGCTTGCGATTCACATTTTACTGTATAATCCAAGAAATGAAGAACAGCACAAACATACTGTTGATAGTGTGTAATTTTCCCTGCTAATTTAAGACAACAGGAATCTGGTAAATCAAGTTCTGTTTGTGTGCCTTTCAACAGTTACGTGTTAAAATCAGTCTCTCTATTCACATTTGACCCCAAATAGACTTTAAGATGCGTTGGATAGCTCTTGTTTATAGCCATTGCTCAGAAACAGGTTTGGATGTTTTGTTTTAGTATACCTGTCTGACAAACACTTTATTACACTCACTGGTCATTTTTTAAAAACAAATCTATCAATTTAAACACTTAGCTTTAAATACACTCAAGAAAAAGAATAAAAAATAATGATGTGTAGGAATGAAAAACAGGACGCACACTCACAGCTCTGTAGCCACCCCTGCAAGTTGCAGCACACAGTCCTGCTTGAGGAACATTCAACTTCTCACCCTCATCTCTTTTTCCTCAAGTTGTGAGGTTAAGTATCAAGTATTTTCCCCTTAATGTTTGGAACTAAATGAAGATTTTGTTGCAGCACAGAGGGGACGAGGGATAAACAGCCCAGCCTTAGTTTAAAGGTTAGCGTAGCCTGCTTGCACATCAGTGTCAGTGTTCCACTTCCACTGGCCTGAGACCAGCCATTTTTACATTTTGAACATGCTATTCTACTTGTCTTCAAAACAGGTGGAGCAACCAAGCACCCTGGACACCACACAGCATTCCATACAAGACGCTTCGTGTAGCTGAGAGGAAAGGAGGAAACAAAATGCAAAATGTTCCCAAAAAGATTTTTCTTTATAGCAAAGAAAAAAACCCAAACAAACCTTCAACAAAGTAAGACTCCTTCCTACTAGTTCATTATTAGTTCCTGTTTCGAGGTGACAAAACAGAACAGCTTCTGCTGTTGGAAAACAAAGCACTAAGAAGATGAACAACAACAGCAGCTTCTCCCTGTTTGCATTGTATTACCAGGCCTCGATTTTCTCTTCAGCATCCTGTCCAACTTGTTTTTCCCTTAATTATCATAAATCAAGCTTGCAGTCAAATCCCTCTTTAATCTGAGCAAAACTCGCCTTATTGGGGATCCTTTTGATTCAGTGGAGACCACAAAGAGTAAGATCACAGAGGAAAGCCAGTAAGATTGTTCCATTGGCTTTTTTTAACACAAATAAAAAAGCTGAATTTTCCAACCCAAGTGCTTTTACATGACAGTGGAAGAAAAACAGGTTTGGTGATGTCACCGAGTTCCACCTGATCTGTGTTTTAAATACCAAAGGCGAGCAGCCCTTCCTGTGTAGCTGGGGGCTTCTCTCCTGCGTGCTCTGTTCCTTGGCTGTTACATCTGGGATCATTACTTCTCCTTCCATCGGAAGAAGGGATAGCAGAACCCTTTCACATCTGGAGTCCAGCCCAAGGTCAATGTGTTAGGCAGCAGTTAGCTTTCTAAGGAATATTAGATAAAAGGTAACTTTTTATTTTAATGTTCCAACTTGGCAGTTCTTCATTTCCTATTGTTTCTTTGACAGCTTCTCTGACATTCTCAATGAAACAATTTCCAAGCTATTCCATGTTTCATTAGTATAGCAGAGCTTTTTGTCTTACTGCTAGGTCATGGGGCAAAACACTGAGTCCCTCCATTAATCCACTTTAAGTTGCTGCTCTGTGTAGGGAGTTGTAACGTTTAAGTCCACAGATGCGTTCCAATGAAAAGTTTGTTGAGTGCTTTGTTGAATAATGGCATGCTATGTTTTATGGCCTGCACAAGGTCATGTGGGATTCTCAAGAATATAAAATATTTCAGTAACTTACACCGAGATCAACAAAGTTCCCCACAAAATCTTCCAGTCTTCAGGATTTTGTTTAGCACTTTTTTAGCCTCGTAGTGACAACAGTTTTCTTTAAGTTAAAGAATATTTTTCTCTTATCTTGAAATCCTTACAGAAAATCCGGAGCTATTTTATAAGAAGAAAGTTATGACAACGTAAAATTCATTACATTATTTTCACAGACCTAAACAACGAAATCTCTGAAAATTGCTACAGGATATTTATTAGTATTCATACAGAGTATTATTAATTTTTCCCAGCAAAACTACCGCTTGATGTAAATGAAAAAGATATTCAAGTCAGCAGCAGTTTGTGTCAACAAGAATGTTCTTTTTCTGTGCTGACTCAGCCCTATGGATATTGAGGCATGAAAGTCAGATGAGCACACGCACGGCATAATTACAATGGCAATTTTAAAAACCAAAAAGTTATGTTGTCATGCAGTTACTACCTGCCTTTGTTTTCTTCCTTCACATGAATTCTTTACATTCCTGAATAAACACAGATAATATAAACATACATGGCAAAATAGCATCTTAAAATAGCAATGTGAAGGGCTGAGCAGTTAGTTACAGTTGCTAAAATACAGTTACACAGGCTGAATTCAGCAGG
>NW_010415165.1:3816-9458 GCF_000710305.1 Buceros rhinoceros silvestris
GCAGGAGAAAACCTCTCTCTCTGGAGCAAATCAGAGTTTTATCACTTTCAGTAGGTCAATGTACGTCATTTCGAGACCTCTTCAAAAAAGTGTTTAATGGTGACCTACTTTACCCCATCCTTTGGAGGCGGCTGCTTTTCCTTGTTATACCTGTTTTTTGACCCCTCAGGCTGCCTTCCGACTGCATGCTAAGTCTGTAGGAGTTACACTGTTACTGAAAAATGACCCAGCTCTCACATCAGTTTTCAGCAGTACTTAGTCTGGCCTATTATGTTTACTACAGGACATGTCACAGGACTGTCTGAAGCGCTTTCAAGATACATCTATTGTTATTACTTTGACATAATTGATTACTAGTCAGATCTGGACCTTCCTAATTTGGTTGCTCCTCCAATGCCTGTTCCAGGATGCAAAACATTCTAAGCAACCCACAACCTTTGAGGAGTGTTTGGGTTTAACAAATGATTTGAGCAGTATACCTAATACCCTCTGGAAGTTGCTAATCTAGGTAAAATGGTAAGGATTAAAGTTAATTATTCCAACAGACTAGCTAACATAGTTTGCAGGGTCCCTAGTATAGGCAAGGCTGTTCATACTTCTCAACATGCTGTGTTGATTGATTTGAAGTGTGAGCTTCCATTCACCTGGCTTGCTACATGCCAAGTACAATTTCCATTGTTTGATTAGAGTTACAGGGAATTAATTAACCTAAGCTAATCAGCATACTGATGGCATACTTTATACTTAAGTATAAACTGCCTTTTATCTTAGGAGGTTTCCACACAGAGATCAGTCAGTGTTTCCAGAAGACCTGGAAAAAGGACCCTCTCTGAGGTAGGAGCCCTCATACCATGGATTTGCCAAATGGCCCGCAGCAAACCACCTTTCTTGGTCATTCCCCCTTCTCCTGAGGCAGTCCTGCTGGTGAATTGTTCACATGCTTGTAGCTAAATGAACATTACCTTTCAGTAGACACATCAGGTTGACTTCTTGTCACTCTTCATTTAGAGGATTTTTTCCTTAGTAGAACATTCTCTCTTTTTTTTCCTCCTTCACATTCTGTTTTGTACTAAATAATGCTATGTTTCCCTGGGGAAATTAGTACATAGTCTTATAGATTACAGTGTATGACTTAATTTAAAATAATGATTTAAGTAAATAAGAAAGTTTACAGAAATATTATTTCAGGATATTTTTTGTTTTGTTTGCATTTGAACTGACAGGTATACATGCCATGTATTTAGACAATGGATTTAACTAGCGACTATCATGTGGTACTAGGATTCATTTCACTTTTCTTTTAGTCTTTTTGAGCAACCTCATCTTTAAAGACTTGTCTGATCTTTTCAGTTTTTAGTATGTGCCAGTTAACCACAAGATGTCCAGGAGCTTGCTTAGTCCTCAAATAGCCAGGTAATTACAGCCAAATATGTATCCTAGAAGGAAGGAACATTATTCTTGTTTGCTGTCATATTGTAATTCAGGAAATGCTGCTGATGACCCTAAATCACCAATATTGAAATTATACAGTTATTACACTGTTCATCATTGTGGTTCGGGGGATGGATCAGGGCAGTATTTCTGAATGGGGGGGTTGTGACACGTACAGTAGTCATGAAATATGATCAGGTGTTGGCAAGTTGTTGAAAATCTTGCAAATTATAAAGCAAAGGCAACCTAGCTTTTGTGCTCCTGATGACTTTTATTCTTGAAGGTCAGACATGGTTTTCACCCTTTCAAGAAACATTACACAGTTTCGTCACTTTTACAAGCAATACATATTTATTTTTATAACGACAATGAAGGCTGCATCTTTTTTTTCCTTTGGATAATACTACATCATCTTAAAAAAAATACTGGCTTAAGGAGTTGGTAGTGAGATCCAACATACTGATTTTCTCAGTCATAGTGATTTAAATTCAAGTTAAAAAGGAAGAAGATAATTTCTTAGTCCTTCCTGATGACTCGGTGGCCTATATTAAATGATTTTATTATCTTTGTTTACTCCCGTATTAGAAAAACAAACACCTCTGCAATTAGGCATGAAGGACCCAGAGACTCAGTGATACACTTACCCTTACATCATTCAGGATATTTGACAGTATCAAATCATATTGGACAGGCAATTTGAGGGACTATGTACAGCATCCATTTCTACTGTACTGTTTTGTGAATAATTATAACATTGCTGTCCCCAAAGCTGTCAAAATAACTCACGTAAAAGTGTAAAAAAAACTGGAATAAAAATAATGTAATTCCTCTTAAGGAAGTAGTTGAAAACATTCTCAAGCTTCTTAATAAACTACAGACACCTATGACAAGACTAATTTTCTATGAAAGACTTTCTGTTATCAAAAAAAGGGGGCACTAGTATCTTTTCCTAGTTTCCAAAGCACTCTCCTAGATGAATGCCTCTCAAGTACCACGTATTTTTCATTTACTTCTTACCTTTTGCAGTCATGAGGCTTACATTTGGTGCAAAGTAACTTTTGTAAACTTCCAGGTGATATGTTTATACCCTACTTTTTGTGTTGGTTACTTTCTCTGCTGATTAAAAGGGAATAAATAAACTGAACTTTTAAAAATGTGTTTACAGACTTTACAGCTCCCTCCCTATATTGGGGTGAAGTACACAATTTATGTAGAATTCTGGCAATATCTTGAAAAGTAAGTGAGGAAGTAACTTACAAATCTTCTAGCGAGTAACTTACAAATCTTCTAGGGAAGTAACTTACAAATTTATCTCTGGAAGTGCACTGTGCTATAGCTGACCTGCAGTCCAGAGGACAGGGAGTGCCTGGAAAGAATAGAAACAAAGAAACCTTACTAGGAGAGGCATAAAAGAGGCTATATTAATCTTATTTACCTGCTGCAGTACTATTCCACGTCATTGCCTTGGCATTAAGATAGCCACTTTTCCCCTGCTTTCATCTCCTTTCGTTATACATATATTTGTTGTCTGAAACTGAAGAGGCATGGTGTTTCCAAGGGGGTTTGTTGTTTGGGGTTTTTTCCTCATCTTTATTTTTGTGAGATGACAGAGAAGGAGTATGGGTTGCTGTCAATGCCAGACCTGGCTAACCTTGAAAAGGGGAGGCTCAGAAATCTCCACAGCACTGTTCCACAGCAGTTGGAGAAGGAATGATAAACCACTGTGTACTGCCGTGTCAGTGGGCATCCTGACACGGGAAGAACTTAAGAGCAGAGTGCAGTGATATTGCAGAGATCCTGTACTCAGTCCTCAGCAGGGGAAGCTCATAGTTTTCCTCTGCCACAATTAGCCACTGCAATGAATGCACCTTGTGTCACAGAAATTACTCTTGCGGCATTCTCACCTTTGTCTTCCAAAATGAAGGAGTGTCTTTCAGTGACAGCTATTACACCAAAGGAGTAAAGTACTAAGGGAACAAATAACCCTTAGTTGCCTGGTCAAGGATATACAGTCTTCACTGATAGCAAAGATCAATGCAGTTTAAAGGCAATGGTGAGTGGTCCCCCACTGAGAATATACTAACATATATATAGCTCCTTTTCCCTGGAATTCCCATCATAGGAGAGCAGCTTCTAGTGTTTTGATAGTGGTTTTCCTTCATGTCTGTTCATTTAGCAGTGTGTATTTCCTGGATTATGTTGGCTATGTCCTCTGTAGGTCCTTTAATGCAGGGGAGGATCTATCTGTTTTCCGTCACTGCAGCTTCCTCCCAGGGGACAATCTGGGGATTCTGCAGCCTGGTTTATTGCAGCAAACCAGGCAGAACCTGCCACAAATCAGTAACATATCTGGTCTTTATAAATGTATTAGGGAGTCCTAAGGATATTTGTTCTGATTTGAGTAAAACTGTTGTGAATTAGCAACTCCCTGGAAGCCAATAAAGTTCCAAATTTGTGCAAGTCTGTATGCAGTCAGCAATCAGACCGGCCTGGATCCTCATGAGCAGTACGCATCGGTTCAGCTACCTAATGTGGATGGAAAGATGGGATGATTCATGTAGTGGGTCAAAACTTAAAACTCACTGCAATATTGTATTTACTGTGTACATTCTTGTGCATCATTACTGTTATTTGACTGATGTTACTTACAATAGTTTCATGTCATACAACTTGTTACCTTCTATGCTTTAAATAAAGGCAGCTGGAATCAGTACCCAAGTGGAAATTCACAGTTTCATCTTGTGCTATTTCTACAAACATTAGAGTAGCTGTAGAAACCACCACTGCATAAGAAGACAGTTCCAGCTTGGAAAAAACATACAATGTAAGTAGAAAGTAACTGACCCTTATCAGGGGATGTCTAGGAAGCTAGCACGGAATACAACTGTTCTTTCTTGAGTTGGGGTTTTCTTAAACTTGGTTTCATACCCAACTCATGAGTAACGTTCCCCATTCGGTAGCAGTAGTACTCAGAATAAATTAAAATGTTAAACCTGTGGCTGAGAGATCAAAGCATGGTTATTTTTCTTGAATAAATATAAACTGCTCTGTTCTCTCCTGCACAAAGTTGCCATATTAGAACTTGAACCAATTCTGAGAAATCTTGCCATTTTTCTTTACATTCCTGTTTTCACTCTTTTACAAATTAATTCACTACAATCTGTGATGATAATTAGCATTCTAAGCCAAAGGGATTTCAAAATTCAACAATAATACATGCTATTAGTAGGGCACTGCAGTTACTTAGACAATTACAATAGCACCTGCTTTCAAAACATAGTAGTTACTTGTAAAATTCTTGGACATTAGTTAGATTAGAAAGTAATATGCTAATTTAGTATGAAACTTACGCTATCATAAGATTAACCTATTGATTCTATTATAAATGTGATTTGTTTCCTTAACTCATTTTTCTCTCGAACACTTTGCCCACCACAGAATAGTAGATAATTTCAATAAACATGAGCAGAAGCCGCTTAAGGTGCCAGGTCTGAGAGTCAAGTGAAAGCATGACAATCTCAGCTTTCTTCCAAAAACAATTAAGCCTCTGGATGTAAAAAGAAGAAATTAAAACCTAACCTGCATGCAGTGCAACTGCAACTTGCTTGCAATGTTCATAAGCATAAAATAGAGGAAAGTAACCTTACAATATGGTCTTATGGTCCACATTTTTAAGGCAGTCTCCTTATTTTTTGAGATTCAGTTATTTAATAGCTGAGTACTGACAGCGCTGTGTAACTGATGGAGACGTCACATGAAACGAATCACAGTTCTACAGACCTTCCGGAGTATAATGATTTTGCTGCTTTTGGGGAAGTGGAAGGGAAAGATCTTTGCATACAGCAAGACCAGCAGCTAATCAAACACCATTGTGAAAAGATTTGAATACAAAGGGAGAGATGGAGCTTCCTCTTAGACAGGCTTCTGTTTGCAGATGACAGAAGCCAGCCCTTTGGTGACAGGATAGATTTTAGTTGACAACAGTACTTTTGCCTGCTGCAGAGATTATTCCAGGCGCTCAGTATGGAAAATGGCAATGCCAGTTCCAAGAAAATGGTTTTAACATGAGAAGTCCTGTTGATAGAAAAGCTCATTACTGTGAAAGAGTGCTGAGCAAATTACTGTGCTACTTAGGCTTGTTTTAGAGATGGAAGGACTGTGTGTTTGCTCTCTCAGAACCTTTCATCCTTTACTACTTTTATTTATTTATT
>NW_010415166.1:0-2174 GCF_000710305.1 Buceros rhinoceros silvestris
AGAGTGGAGCCGGGCCGGGCGGAGAGTGAGGAGGTGACATTTTGCCTAACATAATACGCCGTAAATCCTGCGCCAGTGCTAGGGCTGCGCGTCCGGCGCGGTGACCAGCTCGCCATAAAATGAAGAGTCTGAGGACAAACCGTGCTGCTTCCCGCCAGCTGTCTCCAGAAACCTGTTTGTTCTCGGTGGCTCCTTCCGCTGTCTTTCTTTAAGCTAAAAGTGAGCCTTTTAAAGTCCAGAGGGCTCTCTTCCCACGAAGGGAAGCTGAAACTCTGGGAACTTGGAAGCAGGCTGCGTGGCTGATGCAGAAGAGAGAGAGCAGCACTCTCAAGTTCTTGTCAAGCAAGGGAGCAGTAGTAACACAGGGTCTGTCAGGCTCTCCGCTGGAGCTTGAAGATGTTAAGAAGCGCCAAGTTGGCTTGAGAACAATGCTGGAAGTTCTATTAGGGCAGTGGGTGACTGTGTGTGTATCTGTAATTTCTATCGTGTGTCCTACGCATGAATACATAGTTAAAGAAGATGAGGGACTCCTCCAGGAGCTGACAAGAAAGCTTCTGTGGCACTTTAAACTGATGTTGACATCGCCCACTAGGATTTCTGAGACCAAAATTCCCTCCAAACCTCAAGCATTGGGTCTAATACATTGGCTTGCTGCGTCCACTAATGAGCGTGAAACAGCAATGGTATGAAACAGCATCAGGCTGGAGTGAAATTCCTTTTCATGGAAGAGGTTGAAAACCTTGAGATACAAGTAGCAAGTCTCTACTCGGGTAATGCAAGGCAGAGCGACATCCTTGTTTCTCACACCCCCCACGCCCCCTCCCCCGCACTTGGAGTCTTTCTAATCATTCTCCCCACCCTCCCGCCTCCCGTGAATTTTTAAAATTTATTCATTTTTAAAACGGCTTCCATTGTAACTCTTCCTTTCTCCCTCTCCTCCCTCCCTTTGCTGGGTGGGCTCCCTGGGTGCTGGAGGGACGTGCGCACCTCATGGCAAAAGGGCTGAGGCGCAGAGCTTGTACCAGGCTGAAGGCAGGAGCTGGTCCACAGGTTCAGGCAGGCAATTACTGGGTTTTAACACATCAGCCTATTACACACATGTTCCTGTACACACACACATGCACGCACGACTGGGGATGGAGGGGAGGGAGAGGTGAGTGATGAAGTCTAGATGTAGAGTTCATACGTTTTGTATTATTTGGGGTTCTGTGGCATTTCCTCTCTATTTATTATTATTTTCTGGGCAATATCACAGAAGATGGGGGATCATGTTACTGAAAAACATTATATACGAGCTGCAGCAGGAAGTGAGTTCTGAATGTTTCCCCCTCACTTGTCACTTTGGGGAAACATTCTCCCATCCCAAAAGGATGAGTCCCTGCCCCTATTTAGATTAAAAAGGAAAAAACAAAACACCTCCCCCCCCAAACCAAGCCCTAAATACAACTATACATTTTCTAGTAGGTAGAATCACACAATTAAAACCAAAACAATAAAGGACTTGAGTTCCAAGGGTGCATTTGAGCATTTGTTTATTTTAGTCCCAGTCACGCCCATGAATAGTATTAATTTCCTTGAGCTTTTTATGCAAAACAATCCTCTTCCACCACAATAAAATTTGGGTTTGGATTTAGGGGAATGGGAAATTAAAATGTGCCGAGTTCCTATACGGATAGATATTTCAAAGTAAGACTCAGTTAGGGGGAACTTTCTTCCCTTCTTTCTCCTCCTCTAGAGAACTAAGCCAGCAACCTCGTTTCTGCTTTTTTATAAAGAAAAAATTAGTCCATCCTTTATTCAGAAATTCTTCAAAAAATAGTAATCGATTTAAAGCAATTTTTTAAAAACCTTCGATTCTGTGTAAGAGAGGATGAGGAAAGGGAAAGGTGAATAAAACCCCTTAATGAAGCCACTTAAGTTTTCTCTGTCTGTTTGTCCTGTTTTCAGGGGGTGGCTGGGGAGAGGGCAAGGTTCATCTGTTTTACTGCAGGAGAAGGACTCAAAGGCTGTGAAAATTTGGTCCTTCTTAAAGTTGTTGAGGGATTTTCGAGATTTTCTTGCGGAAGTGACATGTTTCACTTCCAAAATACCTGTAAGGATTTACCGCTGGCTGGAAGATGGGAACAAAGTTGGAGTAAAGGGCGAAAGAGGGGCTGAGAAAGTTTTTTGAACCA
>NW_010415166.1:2328-3173 GCF_000710305.1 Buceros rhinoceros silvestris
AGTGTTTGGTCTAAATAATGTTTTTCTTGCATAGTACTGGTTTGGATGACTCTGTTTTGTCTGTGTTTAAAGCTGTGGTGCTGGTTTTCAGTGTCTCACGCTTTGTTGTGGTACGAAAAGCAGCATTCTTCCCCTCGGCAGTGTCCTCCTGTTTTCTGTAATAAACAATACGAGGGAGTTCAGCTCTGTGGAGTACAAGACGGGTGACTCAATGTGCGTAATTATTTTGAGAAAAGCCCATCTCTAGCGCTTTTTTCCCCCTCAGGTTTACATCTTGAACTGCTGAAGGAGCAAGCCTCAGTTAGAAACTGCTAAAGTAAATAACACATTTTAAGTAAGAAAGTAAACCAAGACTATATAAAGGCTCTGGAAGGGGTCTTAAACCCACTAGCACCCTAAGTAATCATTACTGCTGTGCTCTCCTTTTGTCACTGTTTCTCAGAAGTTAGTAAACTGCTCTTCGACTTGCAAATCGTGCTCATTCCTACTTTTAAAATCAAAATAATCTAAGAAACTGTGGGCACATCCAGCCACCTTCCTTCTATCAGCTGGAATGACAAGGCAAATTAGACAACATGTTTTAATCCAGAAGCCTCGTACGATCTTATTAATGTGTGAGGAGTATAGGAGATGAAACAATTAAAAAAAAAAACAACAGGCGCCCGTACAACGCGGGCAGGAGTTTTGAGTTTGCACACAATAAAAAAGGGAGTTTAAGAAAATTAGTGGGGGAGGGCTGGACGGCAGGCTGTATTGATTAATAATGATGAGCCTAGGGAGAAGCCTTTCTCGTGGCCCAGCAGCCCCGCGGAGGCGGGCAGGGGAGCGGGTGCGTGTGCCTGTGT
>NW_010415167.1:0-3834 GCF_000710305.1 Buceros rhinoceros silvestris
GGGTGGGGAGTGCGGCGCCCGGGGAGCCGCTGCTGCTTGACCAGGGCTGCTGCTGCTGCTGCTGGTCCCAGCCCTCGTCCAGCTCAGGGCACAGCTTTGTCCCCTGCAGCAGCTCTGCGCTGTGGGGCAGAGGGGCTGCATCAGCTGCGGGGCTGCGGGCTGAGCCCTGGGGTTCCTCCAGCAGCTGGGGCTGAGCCCTGGGGTTCCTCCAGCAGCTGGGGATGCTGCAGCATTCTGCCCCCACACATTCCCCCCCACCCCCACCAGTGCTGACTTTCAGCGATCTCTGCAATCTCGGCTTCCTTCCTCTTGGTCTGGCTGGCAGCTGGAACGGGGGCTTTGGGGGCTGCTGGGGATAAAAAGGGGTGAGGAGGGAGGTGCCCGTGCTCCAGCCTCAGGACATGGCAGGGGCGATGATCCCCATTCACACACAGGGATAAACCTCACGGTGACTGCAATGGCCTTTTGCCCAGAAAACCTTCCCCTGCCAAGGAGTCTGTCTGATGGCTTCATCCCTCTGAGCCAGCACTTGTTTGAGATGAGGGTCTGGGATTAGGAGAAAAGGTCTTGGGACAAGAAGAAAAGATGGGACAGAGGTGAGAAAGGCTGTCAATCACCTTACCAGAGACCTTCTGGAGGAGCTGGGCAGCTTTGGTCAGCCTCAGGGCAGTGGTATGAACAGGAACAAGGGGCCCAGCTCCCTTCCCCACCTCCCTGTTTCAGCTGTCTCTGTGTAATCTGCTCCATGCCTGGGGCTACATATCAAGAACCCCTTTGTAATCAGTGGTGACCAGGGTCTTCATGGAGGTCCTTTGAGAAGGGCTTGGAGCAGACGTTGTACCTGCTGTAACTGGTCCTGTTTGCCAAATGTCACTGGATATACGAAAGCAGAAGGAAAAGGCTCAGTTCCTCAGAGGACTGAAGATGTACATGTTGATGCCCCTGCAGAGTCACCAAGAGGTTTCTCTTAACCTCCAAGTGTCCTCTGTGTGCAGAGGAATCCCAGGTTCAGGGGACAGCCAGCAGAAGCCTCTTGTGCTTTTCGGAACCTTTAAAACCACAGATCTCCCACCAAGACCTGCCCCAGACCTCTGCCCTCCAACCACCCCATGTGCACATCTCTCCTGCCCGCACCAGGGCCAGCTCTGCTTTGTTTATAGAGGAGAAGGGTGAGGGAGGGCATCAGAGCGAAATGGGCTGATATAATGAAGGCAACCAGCAATTGCTCTCTGGGTCAATGGCAGGAACAAGGTGCTGATCTACCCGAAGCCCAGGGTGGGGTACATCTGGGGAGAGCAGCCCTGAGCCAGGGATGAGCAGGAGAACCCCATCATGGGACCCACAGCCAGGGATCAGCAATGGCAGTGGGTAACGCCAGCTCACTGGGAGCCCCTTCGCTTGCCCACGCAGAGAAAAAAGGAGTGGGATAGGTGAGAGCGTGGCAATGGGGAACACCAAGTGCCAGGATGGTGGTGAGGAATATCCCCCACTCGGCAAGTATTAGAAACCGTGATCATCACCGTGACAAGGAGGCACGTGGTGGTGCTCTGTGGCACCGGCTTTAGTGGTAACCAGAGGAAAGCTTGTCATCCGGCAGGAACCACAGGAAACCTCACCACTGCAAAATTATTTCTGATGGAAATGGTGAAAATATTTCCTCTCTGCTGCAGAAGTTGTTGGCCAAGCTTTCAGTTCTCCATTTAGATGTGAGCTGGATGGGACTTCTTACTGGATGCTGATGAAATACTTTCCATTCTAACTGGAATCGAGAATATTTCTATGAATTGCACAAACCCACGGCTCAGCAAAAGGAGATAGTTTATAGATAGTTTATGCTTCTAAGTGTGTTTCAGGAATTAAATATAAGGAACTGATGTAAAGGGAGAGTGAAGAAACGACTGACGGTTTTATTTCTCCTGCCACAGAAGACCTCAAAACACAAGAAAATCAAGGTGGGGAGAACACAGAGACCAGAAAACGCAGCTTTACAAATACAAATTTGAAAGGACAAAAGCCAGTAAAAGGCCATCAGTCAGGAAGGGGAGCAAGGAGCCGAAGATGCCACCTCTCTTTGGCTGGTCTTTGCATAAACAAAACAAGAGGTTTGGGTCAAGTACTCAACACAATCCACATTTAGTGCACACAGAGGAGAAAAGGGAAAAGAGAACCACAAGGAGGGATGAGGCAGGTAAGGCAGGTGTAGCAAACAAAAAGCACCAAAGATTCCCCTGCCTTCCTCCCCAGCCAGGGGGAACATCTCTGAATCACTGGTGGGGAGCAGGACAAACTCACATGGAGTGGGAGAGGCACCAGAAAGCCAGTGCTGGGCAAACACCGCGCTGCTCCTGGGTTCTCAGCAGCGCTGCCTTGCATGTATGTCCCTAGGACAAGGAGGGAATTAAAGTCTAACGAACCCCTGACCCCCGGGGCTGTGAGAGCGGCTAAAGGAGCTCCTGACAAGTTGAGGCATGGCAACACGTGAAGAGCTGCAATGGCAGAGTAGCCAGACGTGGCAGGACGGCATGCAGCCAGGGCAGAGCCCCAGCTTTGCTCAGCACGGGGCGACCGCTGCTGGGGAGGACCTGCTCCTTCAGGGCCTCGCGACAGGAGAAGAGCGAGGGAAGAGCAGCAAGACGCAGCTGTGTCCAGACAGGGCAGCCAGCCAATGTTCATCTAGACTAGAAGAAAAGGGGTGACCTGAGGGGTGACCTCAGGCACGGTAAGAGGACAGCATTGCTTCTGTTTCCTAAACCTGCTAAGGAAGGCTGAGACACAGCTGCCTCAGCCTGCGGCCAGCTTTAGGAAAGCCTCCCCAGCTCTGCAGAGAGCTTCCTCAGAGGACAAACCCCTGTGAGCCAGCAAAGCTGGGGCAGAGTGATCTCCCCTCAGGAGAGGCTGCCAGACACGTGTGGCCCTGCACTGCGCAGCACTGAAGGCATCGCAGCGGCCATTCTGCCTCTGCCGTGCACCAGCATAAGAGAGGAGGAGAGCTCATGCAGCCAGAAATTAAAGGAACTGCCAGCGCCGCAATCCCATGGAAACGTACAGAAAAAAGCACGAGGCGTTATGCAACATCCGTCTGGGAAGGGACACTCATCATTCATAAAAATTATGCAAAAAGGTCCTATGGCCAGAGGTTACAAGGAAAACCCAGCTCAGCACCAGCCTCGCCCTGCAGTGAGCTGGCGCTGACCCCTGCACAGAGCGTTCCACGGGAGGAACCCCGCATGCCGAGTGGAATTCCCCAGCCAGGCCCCACGGACTCCTTTTCCACTCCAATTCCTGAATGTCCCTTCGCTGTGGGTGCTGTGCTGTCCCTGCACCAAGACCCACCACCCAGCCCAGGGGTGTTTTCACGCTCCCAGCTCAAGGCTGGACATCCCTGCAGCTGGAGTGACGCTGACAGCAGGGTGAGAGGGAAGAGACGGCCGGAGCAGAGCTCCTCTCTCCCAGGCAGGAGCTGCAGCTCACCTGTCTGTGCCGATGCTGCAGAAACACACACAGGGGAGTAGGCAGGTCTAGCACCAGAAGGGTAGCTCAGCCCTGCAGGCACGCTCCAGCCCCCAGCACAGCTCTACCAAACCACAGGGACATGGAGCAGGGCACCCTCAGCTCCACAGCCGAGAGCTCACAGCCAGGGGAGAGATTTCACCCAGGGACGGCTGCAGCCTCAGCTTCTCTCTCCCTCTCTCCAACTCCAACCCCAGCCTCAAGCCCCCCTTGCTCCTCGAGGCACGCGGATATTTTCATTCAGCAGAAGAGGGAAGGGAAATGCTGTGCCAGTGGAGCAAGCGCTGACACGACAGCAGCAGCACCCTGCCTCGCCTCAGGGCC
>NW_010415168.1:0-348 GCF_000710305.1 Buceros rhinoceros silvestris
GCCACTGAAGCAAACCCGCAGCGAGACCCTGCCCTGAGCCCCCAGCTCCCAGAAAGGACCCCAACGCCTGGGGCCACCCCGATCTCCAGCCTGACCCCCCACGTGGGAGCAGCATGGTGTGGGATGCTGGGGACACCAGCTTGGGGACTGGGGCAGCAGCAGCAGTGCTGGGGTGATGCGTGGGATGAAGCCCCCCCGGCAGGACCTCGGCACAGGGGAGGTGGGGGATGAGACAGGGACAGCGCAGCCTCCCCATGTCCTTCTCCAGCATTATGTCAGCTGCCTCCCTCCCCAAAAACTCCCTACCAACCCACACAAGCCACAACACTACATGGATTAGGAAATCCA
>NW_010415168.1:503-2043 GCF_000710305.1 Buceros rhinoceros silvestris
CCGGGGGGGCGGGGCTGGGTGCTGCCTGATGCTGTCAGGCAGGGCCAGGCAGGGCAAGGAGCTGCCAAGGCAGTCCTGGAGAGCACTCCCCACCCAGACCAACCTTGTCCTGGCCTGGGAACTGTTGCAAAAACGCCCAGCCCTAGCCTGGGATTTGAGGAAACTGAAACCTTGTGATGCAGCCGGGAGGGATGAAGCAAGAGGCGCTTGCTCAGGAAGCGAGTGACAGATCCAGCACCATGGGGCTGCAGGGGCAAGGCGTCAGCCAGCTGCTCCTGGAGAGCACTCCCCACCCAGACCAACCTTGTCCTGGCCTGGGAACTGTTGCAAAAACGCCCAGCCCTAGCCTGGGATTTGAGGAAACTGAAACCTTGTGATGCAGCCGGGAGGGATGAAGCAAGAGGCGCTTGCTCAGGAAGCGAGTGACAGATCCAGCACCATGGGGCTGCAGGGGCAAGGCGTCAGCCAGCTGCTAAACTTCCTGGGACCCTGAGCAGTCTCCAGTGTCACCACCTTCCCCCTCACCCCACCACATCGAGCTCTCCCTCCGGCAGAAGCCGGACGCCGCCGCAGGAGCACAGCCCCTGCCACGGCCGGACCCTTCAGTGGTAAGCGGGGATGACAGGGTTGTGGGGAAACAAGACGACACTTCCAAACAGATTCTCTTTGCTGCTCTGTTGCTCTTCCTGAAGCTGGTCTGAGCGTGGCAGGGGTTGCTCAGGAAGGCCAGCCAGTTAATATATTCATGTCATCTTGCGTTTGGTGCCAGGACATGAAGTAAACACTGTCAGGGACCTCGCTCCGGTTCAAAGACAAGCCCTGTTTCTTATTCCGATCACATTATCCACGCTCCCCATACAGCTTCCTTGATTCATATCTTAAAAAGAAAAGCCTTCAAAACCCATTAAGTCTGCCTCACCGTTCCAGCCCTGCTCTCAAGGGCCAGGCCGAGAAGCATTAACTAATCTGCTCACATTACCTTGCCTTTGAACCGAGCACCTCTCGGTGTCAGTCAAGAGTGTTTGGAAGTGATCCTCTCCCACGCAGGGCAAGATGTGGCCGCCGGGGTCACCCCATGTCAAGCGAGCAGCAGGACAGCCCTCGGGCATTGCTCCCTGCACTGGGTTCCCTTTGGCACCCGGTGAGCACCAGAGCTCATGCCTGCGCGGGCGTGGTGGAGCGGCCCAAGGCATGGTCCTCGGCTTGGTCGTGGAGGACCCTACAGCTACAAACAAGCCCATGAAGGAACGAGATCCTGTGGCTGCTCTTTCTCAGGGCCTCAGACCTTGCTGGTGTCAGCCTGGCTGGGTCTCGGCGAGGGCAGAAGGGTTTGCGAGCAGCGACAGCCTCCCAGGGATTACGAAAGCCACGCTGCCTATTGCCAGGGCGAAGAAGGTCCTTCCAGCCTCTGGGGCTCCAGCTTGGCCAGCAGCTGCTGTTTATTTGGCTTCAGTGACTTCACATCATACCGAAACCTGCTCCTGGGGGGCCCAGCGTGCTCCGGCGTGGCTGGGCGGGGCGGACGGGGTGGGCGCCCCAC
>NW_010415168.1:2083-4884 GCF_000710305.1 Buceros rhinoceros silvestris
GTGACTTCACATCATACCGAACCCTGCTCCTGGGGGGCCCAGCGTGCTCCGGCGTGGCTGGCCGGGACGTCAGGCTCGGCCACCCCACGTACTCCCCTGTGCCTCGTGTCAGGCAGCTCCGCATCCCCCCGCCTGACTTCCACTTGGGAAGAAATTATTCACTCTTGTTTCCATCTGGCTGCAGGAGATGATCGGAATGTTTCTTGCACCGCTCTCCTGAAGGCTTCCCATCCCACCGGTGCCAGCAGCGAGGCCGGCTGGCCGGGACGTCAGGCTCGGCCACCCCACGTACTCCCCTGTGCCTCGTGTCAGGCAGCTCCGCATCCCCCCGCCTGACTTCCACTTGGGAAGAAATTATTCACTCTTGTTTCCATCTGGCTGCAGGAGATGATCGGAATGTTTCTTGCACCGCTCTCCTGAAGGCTTCCCATCCCACCGGTGCCAGCAGCGAGGCCGGATCCATCCCCTCTGCCCCTGGCTGACCCCCAAGTTCAGGGCTGGAGACTGTTTACTGGACGGGCTTAGAGGGATTTGCTTTTACTGACATTTCAAGTGCTGCTCGTGAGCGTTGTTTGTAGGGTTTGGGGCACTTTGAGAGGACGTCCACAAAGAGGGGATTAACCACAGCCGCCCTGGGCCCTTTGCCGTGGCGGGGCTTGGGGGGCATCTCTGACTGCAGCTGGATGGGGAAGGAAAGCCAGGCTTCCCGCGACGCTTCGCCTTGCTTTCTCTTTCAGACCCACCCACTCACTGAACTGGACCCACCGAGGCTGCTCGGGTGTGGTTCTGACTTCAAAATCCTTGCGCAGGGGGAAGCTGTTTTCCACCCGAGTTAGGGGAATGCCCAGCTTGGGGGTTTTCTCAGCTCTGCTGCCGCAGCCAGCATCCGTCCCACGGCAGCCCCCGGATCCTGCCCCCAGGCCGAAACAGAGGCGGGATTTCAAAATCCTTGCGCAGGGGGAAGCTGTTTTCCACCCGAGTTAGGGGAATGCCCAGCTTGGGGGTTTTCTCAGCTCTGCTGCCGCAGCCAGCATCCGTCCCACGGCAGCCCCCGTCTCCTGCCCCAGGGCCGAAACAGAGCCGGGACATGGCACCGGAGGAGAACCCGCAGGGTTGTGTGCAGCCCCCTGGGCACGGCCCCAAAGGGAAACACATCCCCACCTTGGGGAGCACCAGCGTTAGACCCCCGAGGGTCTCCACGGCTCGGAGCCCACTGCCATGGTGTCGTGTGGGGCCGGCGGTGCTGGGGAACTGGGCGGCAGGGAGCTTTCACCTGAGGTCCCTTGTGGCAAAGCCCCACCTAGGGGTGCAAACCCTCCTGGGGACAAAACCCCACTGGGGCACCGACCCACAGTGCCCCTGGCTCTCTGCCTGCACCAGGGCTCCTCTCCAGGTCAGGACCCTCGTGCTCCGTGTGTGCGTTCACGGGTGTGCCTGTGCGCGCACTCTGCTGTCGCCCCTCACCCTTGGAGCAGTTCCTTCCCCGGTTGTTCTCTTTAATCTGAACCCACAAGGTCACTCCACTCCAGAAGGTGGGTTTGCATGGCAAAGGGCTGAGCTGGGACAAGGCGTGTGACGGCACGTCACTGGGACGTCTAAGGAGCTTACAGGGAGGGAGAGGGCGCCATGGCAAGACAATGGCAACATGCACAGAGGTCTGGGGGGAGACCACGGGGCTGGAGCTGTGCTGTGGGGAGCGGTGTACGTGCTGCTGAGTGACGGGAGAGTGGGGAGGAGGAGGCAAACCCAGCCCAGGAGAGGGGAGGATGCAGAAAAGGGATCAGCTGGCTGAGACACGTCCACAGAGAATTACAGGCAGGTCTGAGCCTGTCAGATTACTGGAGCCGGGAAAGGGGGAGCGGGTTGCGGCAGGTCTGGCAGGAGGAGGGATACAGGAGCTGGAGAGGAAGGCAGAGCAGGGGGGAGAATGGTGGGCAAAGAGGAGAGGGAGGCACATGGGAAAGAGGAGAGCAGGGGGGAGCACCCAGCCCTGGGTCAGGCTGGAGGAGTCACGGGGTGGATGGGGTGGGAATGGCCTTGGTCCATCACACATGCCCCCCCACACCCACCTGGCTCCAGCCGGGTGGGAGCACCACATGCCAAAACCAATTAAGTGCTCAAGGAGTCACCAGCCAACCGCTCAGCTCCCTCCCGCCCGAAGCTCAGAGGAGAGCGTCCTCATTTGTTGTCTCTTAATTACATCTGATCCTGCCTTAATTCCTCCTAAAACCAGCCCTGAGAGCCTTCGGGCAACTGCTGGGGAGCTGTGCCCACCAGCCAGGGTGGCAGGCCAGCCGGGCACGGGTGACAGCCCTGGGCCAAGCAGTGCCTCCGGGAGGGACGCAAGGGGCTGACGGCACTGCGTGGTGATGGAGGAAGCGCCATGTGCACCACCGCCCTGCTCCTCGGCACGCTGCTCGTGATGCTGCGGCGCCACTTCTTCAACAAAGTCGAACCGTATGTCCTCTCCCGTCCCCTTCTGGGGGGCCCTGGGCTGGGGCTGGGAGGCAGTCCTGGGGTGGAGGATCTTGCTACTCGGCCTAAGACCCATCCCTGGAGATACTTGGTTTCCTACTGGTTTTGGTCCTCTGGTCCAGGAGACATTCCCTTGTGCTGGGCAAAGGGGATCCTTCAGTGGTGTGTGGTGAGGGCGCTGAGCAGCTGCTCTCAGCCGTGGGGACATCACCAGGCTGCCAAAGACACCCAGCTGGCAAACCTTCACCTGGCGTAAAACAGCCCCGGTGAGTTCCCGCTCCCTCCTTGGGGCGCTGGGAGGCTGGACGAGGGTCTGGGTATGGAGG
>NW_010415169.1:0-468 GCF_000710305.1 Buceros rhinoceros silvestris
CCTTTTTTTGGAACAAGATCTGGTGAAATTCTGCTTTGTGCGTTTTAACATCTGGGACAGACTTATCCGGTACTTTCATGCTCTGAAGCAGACATGAAATTTTAGCGAAGGGACAAATTGCACAGAAGGTAACCCTTTGAAGTTGCCATCACATTCAAATCTGGCCATATTTTCAGTCTCTGAAAATACTTGCTCGGTTAGAAACCCACTACAATTTCATAGCGAATTTCTCAGCTTTATGCCTTGTATCCACACAGCTCCCTCAGTCTGAGTGGACTTTGCGTGTGTCTGATCCACAGAGGATCTTGACCTCTCTTGAGCAAACCCTGAGCCATCTCGACATGGTGAGAACTCCGTGCGTTCCTCCATGCAGCTCTTCCTTTAAGAAGACATAAACTCACATCAACGAGCACCAAACTGTTGGATGGGAAGCAGTGAGTTTACCTCCTCTCTACCATTAGTGTTTCC
>NW_010415170.1:0-1236 GCF_000710305.1 Buceros rhinoceros silvestris
GCATCCTCAGAGAGCCTCAGGAGCCCAGGCGCGGGCAGTGCCTGCAGCGTGCGCGCTGGCAGCAGCCCTGCCCGGCTGGCCTGGCCGGTTTGCAGGTGGGTGTTTGCTTTGCCGCTTGTTTATTTTGGAGGCTGCAGTGCCAAGCGCTGCTCAGCCGGGGCACGGCGCAGACGGAGCCGTGCCGTAGCTGGAGCAGCGAGGCAGGTCCTGGGAGAGAAGGTGCCTGGGCAGAGGCGAGACTCTTCACAGGCGCAGATCTCATCTGGAGAGGCTTCGCAGCCCTCTCCCTCCCCGCTCCTGAATGGCACCTCTTAATGATAAAAGTCCCCGTGGTTTATAATTACCAGTTCGACAAGTTCATGAGTTCTCTGTTAATTATTATAATTAGCTCTCGCTCGGTGAGAATGCAGGAGTTTAACAACAATATTAACAATGGGAGGACTATTACGGAGAATTAACTACAACAGCCAACTAGGAAGGGTTCCTCCTGCCTGCCAGCCCGCTCCCCCGGCTTCCCTCTTCCTTAGCTCAGCCCGGGCTCAAAACTTGGGCTGAGAGTGAGAAGCAGCGGGTCCATCTGCAGGATGGCTTTGGCCGTACCAGTATGGGAGGGGAAAAACAAAGTGGCCCTGAGCTGCCCTGGGGTTGATGTTTGGGTCAGCAGAGGAGACCGTGAGGTGAGGCTGCCCGGGGCCGCAGGATGGCTTTGGCCGTACCAGTATGGGAGGGGAAAAACAAAGTGGCCCTGAGCTGCCCTGGGGTTGATGTTTGGGTCAGCAGAGGAGACCGTGAGGTGAGGCTGCCAGGGCCCGCAGAAAGACATGTGGTGACAGACGTGCGGAAGGACAGACAGATGGTGCCTGTGGCACAGCCCCTTGCTCAGAGCAGCCTCCCTGCCAGTGTGCCACCAGAACTGGGCCCATGAATGTCTTTTAACTCCCACATGCTCCACCGCTGCCGAGCCCAGGACCTCACAAGAGCGGGTCACTAAACCCCGCGAAAACCTTTCTAGCCGGGAGTACCCAGCACGAGACGCCTGAGCAAATATTAGGACAGTATCAGCTTTTGGCACCCCTAATTTGCTGAAGATGAATGAATTGACTTCTCAAACACGGCGAGATCCCGAGCAGATCAACGTTCTCGGCTTTCTTCCCAATTTCCCAGTCCAAACTGATACTCTGTTTATGCGGAGTGCAGAAGAGCTCAGAGCAAGCTGTGCAAATAATTAGCTACCTC
>NW_010415170.1:1319-2836 GCF_000710305.1 Buceros rhinoceros silvestris
TATCGACCGCAGGCGCCTTCACACCTGAAACGGGAGCCTGGAGGGGGTTTGGTTTGCCATGTGCTTTTAAAATTTATTTAATCACACCTTTGCAGAGCAGAAGCAACCACCGGGAAACTTCAGGGGTGGGAATTACCAGCAGAAACTGCCTTTTGACACCTGCGTAAGCCCTGCGGGACCAGGGAGCTTCTCGCGGAGGAGGCACATACAGCCCAAGCCTGGGAAGGACCTGGAGCCAGGGAAGCTCCGGGTGTCTTTCCTTTGCTGGAAAACTTCACTTGCTTTTCAGACAAAAAGAATTTCCATGTGCTTAGGCTACTTGTGAGAAATACTCCATTTCAAAGACATCTACAATTTCAAATACATACACGCTTTTTTTTTTTTAACTGTAAACAGGTTTTGAAGAAAAGATCAAAATCTCAGTGCAATATTTTGAAGCTGTTGGGATGAAGCGCTTTGCTGTACATGATATGAATTTCCTGGGAGGCAAGTCTATTTCAGGGATTTACATTTGCTTTTAGAAAAAGCAGAACGGGGGGGAAGAAAAGTGGAAGTCACAAAGAGTTTCTCAGGACAGCACGGCTATTCCCCACCCACCCCAGCCGGGGGAACCGGCCCCGGCCCGGAAAACGCAGTGGCACGTAAAGGCATGGGGTCCACCAGCCTTCCCGGGACAGCTACTCAGCATTCAGCCTCTCGCGCTGCCTCACTGCCAGCATCCGTAATGGATTCATGAAAGCCCCCGGGGAACAAATCCTTGCAAACATCTCGACACTGCAAACAGAGGTAAGGAAAAGGCCCCACACGAGCCAGAATCTATTTCGCAAGGGGAAATGTGGCGGCACAGCGGGGGAGACGGCGCGGGGCAGGTTGTGTTCCTGGGTGGAAAGGATCCATTCTCTTCCTAGGGAATTATTAAAGGTTTCGCACCAGGAACAAATAATTTTAAGTGAAGGAACCGCTTCTGCTTTGCCCTTGCAGACAAATCATCGGGTAGCAGGAGCATCGGTGCAGAGCTGCTGGGTTACTCCACTCCCTGAGCCTTCTGGGAAGCTCCTTTGAACACTTACAACATCAGAGCCCAGGACCTGATTTGTTAGACAAGCCAGACTTTATGTTTTTTTTAAAGGGGGATATTATCTTCTGCCTCCGAAGGAAAGGGGAAGAGGAGGAAGGCGCTGATACAGAGGGGGGTAGACAGACACCGAACCTCATTATTAAACAAAATAAATAAAATATCCTAACAGAAAATGTGTCTTGGCTTTATTACTATATTCTGTCCTCTAAATATTTCATTTCCAACTAATGCACAAGCCAAATGGAAATTTTCAAGCAAAACTGCACTACTTAGAATATGCTTAATTATTGATTCAGCCAGGAGGGAAAAAGAAAAAAACCGAGGGAAGAAAAGGCACCGAGCCATCGCCGTGTGCTCCGTCCTGGAGATGCCGAGCTTTCCACCCCCTCTGCCAGGCGAAGGGAGCTGCCTGCAGCCCCAGCTCTTCCTCCAGCACCAA
>NW_010415170.1:3002-6575 GCF_000710305.1 Buceros rhinoceros silvestris
CCGACCTTGCACAGCCCCGCTGCACCCACACACAGAGCCAGCAAGAACCTCACTCGCCCCATCTGCATTGCCCTGCCAAGACGGGGACCCTGAGCCACTTTTAGCTTCTGGCTGAGGCTTTAGCTGACATCCTTTGGCCATCAGAAATGCTTCCTCAGGGGCTCAAAGCTGAGCAGCACATTGAGGCAAAGAGCCTCGGTGCCTGCCAGCGCCGCCCCCTGCAGAGGTCCAACACCAACCACCTCCGAGGATAGAACCCAGCCAACTCAAACCCCTGACTTCCATCTAACGCCTCCTAAGGGCTCCACAGGTCCCTGTCCCTGCCACGGGGCAGAACCAGCCACACTGAAACGCCAGTCCCCAGCCCTCCGCCGAGCACACCAACAGCCCCCCACCATGGCTGGATGCTGGCAATTGGCTTTTCTCTGCTAAGGGTTTGCAGCCCCTCACGGGGGTCCCGCACGAGACATCTCGCTCACACCCCACACCGACACCGCAAGATGCGAGGTTGGGAACGACTCACCGCAGCCGTCCTGAGAGCAGCAGCACCAAAGCAGTCCGGTCCCCTGTTGTGCCAAAGGGAGCCGCTGCTCTGCACCGGGTTTTTCTACCAGAGTGGGAGCAGCTGGGCTGGGGGCAACGGGGCCAACGGGGCCCACCTGCGCTGCCAGCGAAAGCGCTTTGGAAAGCTGGCACAGGGATGGACATAGGGAATGGAGGGCAAGTTAAGGCCAGGGAGAGCAATTAGGCCTGGGAGTGTGGCTGCTGCCTGTGGCAGGAGTGAGTTTTAAAGTGTAGATGAACTGGATTTATGCACCTACACAGGGCTGGAAACCATTCAGAGGAAGCAGTGTGACGGTGCTGCCAGGTACAGCGAGAAAAACTGGAGCTAGAGTGCATCTGCAAACGGGCTCCAGGGACCCCGCTCGTTCCCTGCTGGGGTATGTGCAAAGCAGCCCTCCTGAAGTTACGGGAATTGCATCGGAAAAACAAAGCAGGAGAGACAGCTGAGGGCAAGGATGGTCCCCCAGGGCTGTCACACCGGGGCACAAGACCGCCAGCCCCTGGCTGAGGCAGGGCCGGGCGTTCCGTGCTCTTGGAAACGGCCAATTGTAGTTCACACCAACTGGTCTCTCCCAAAACAGCAGTCTGGTGTCTAACCCCTCACCTATGGGACACCCGCCTGCCTAACCCATCTCTCCCGCCAGACGTGGGTCTGTCACCGGCGCAGCAGCCGCTCTCACCCTGAAGTCAGCCATAGCTGGAGTTTTTCTCCCTAAGCGTGTTTAGCCTCACGCCTGTCCCCGCAGTCTCGGCATCCTCGCGAACACCCTTATCCCCAGGCTCCCCGGAGGCTGAGCGCTGCAGGAGGGTGACCAGCACCCCAAAGAGGTTGAAGGAGGGGGAGCATCACCAGCAGGGTCCCATGTCGGGGCTTGGAGGAGCATTGCCACCGCTGCCATCGGCACCCCGACTCGCCAATGGCCAAGCGAGCCGCACAGTCAATTAAAGATTTCATTGAAATGTCAAATTATGGCCCCGTTTTTGCTTTTTTTAAGTGACAGAATTACGCTGTGTTACAGAGAAAGTGACAGGTAATTTGGGACACTGAGGATTTCTCGGCTCTGTCGTTAATGGGGAGTTTAGCACCAATTCCTCTGTAATTTGCACTTCTGAGAAACCGCGTTATTATAAAGTCAGAAATCTCAAGCACTTTCAACTCGGGGATCTGCCAGACTGACGATGACCAGGAACTGAGGAGGCCTGAGTCCACAGGTCACCCATTTCAATATCTGAGGCTGGGTGGCTTCCAAAAACGGCTGCTCCAACGGCAGAGCCGAAAATTGGAGGTGACATTCAGAAGTCTCTGAAAATTATAACCCTGGCTTCCTCCTTGAAAGCTTATCTGAATCCTGGCTTATCCTTTGATGAGGTTACGGAAAAAGCATTCTGCTCCGAGTGCTTGAAAGATAACAGGCAATATATGTGAGCTTCTCCCCGGGGGGAAAACACTATCGAGCACGGGACACTAATTAAATGGCCCAAATCACACTGGACAACGAGGTCCTGGGGTGCCTTGGTTTAACTCCTTCCCGTCCTTGCACACCCGAGCCAACACGCACGCTTGTCCAGGCAGGGTCCCGTGAGGATGGGCTCCAGCCCGCTCCATCACCTGGAGTTCCACTTTCTCAGGTCCCAGCTAGCAGGGAGCCCCCCTCAGGAGCCCCTAAGAGCCGTGTTAACAGAGAACGAGCTGGCTGTGCTGCGGGCAAGACGCTAAGCCGGCACTCTGGCTAATCCTGCCCATCGGTGAAGATGTGGCAATGCTCACATTTCTGCTGAAGTTTAAGCAAATGCTTGAGCTTCTTGGATGTTAGCGCCACAGTTACGAGCGAGTGTCTTCCTGAGCTTTAGGACGAAAGGCAAAGCCAGCAGAGAAAGAAACACACGTGGGTGGGAAATGGTGAATCTAGGGATGCTTAATGGGCTGGCAAAGGGGCTGCGAAAATTGACCCGGCTCTGTTTGTGAGGGAAAATAATGCGGCTTCCTTTATCAAGAGGAGTAGCAATCACAGCTCAAAGGCTGGAAAGATAATGCACTAAAATACCAGGTATTATGGCAAAATCGGTCTTAATTACAGGGCAGCAAAGTTCTCCCCTCGGAACAGCAGCCGCAGCCACGTTCCCAGGGAAAGGCGGCAGGAAAGCGGGGGTCTAGCAATTTAGCTGTTTATGGCAGTGAAGGACGCTCTCTTTGTACAGCTCTAATGGGCTTTCGAGGTGCAGGGCCCTACCTCACGTAGTTTTTTGTCATTCCCCCTCCTCCGGCAAAAGCCCCGTACCTCTGAACCGGTGGCGGGCAGAACTACCACAGGGGTTTTGTCTTTGCTTTCGGCATTGACCAGCAAACACCATCCCACGCCCAGCGCAAGGGGGAAGGCGGGCTTGGAGCCACCCACTCACACAATCCCCGCGCAGGCGGTCAGTGGGGTTGGTGGGCAAGCGATTCGCCCAGCGCAGGGCCTTGTTCCCAGGCAACAGTGCCCTCCTCTTCCTCCTGCCTGCAAACCACCCAGCGCAGCCGCTCCACTGGGATGCCGCAGCTTTGCCTCTCCCCTGGTGAGCCTGGAGCCCAAAAGGCAGGGAAAAAGAACAAAAGTGTTTTAATGGCACAATTTATTCTAAAATTAGCTCAGTGCTGCCCCAGCCCCCCAAACACCCGTAACTGTTGCCTGGTTCCCTGCCACATCCTCAGCCAGCACCTTCATCGTTCCAGGCACTGCCACGTGACCTCACCTGGGAAGTGATCTGAGTCCCCTACATCAAAGAGATCGAAAGACTAAAAATTTCACAGGACCCATTATGCAGGTAAGGGGGAAAGAAGCAAGCGCTGTTAAAAAGGGTGGCCCAATCCTCCTCATTCTGGGGCAGTGCTTAAGGCAGCTGATATGTCTCCAGAGGAAAAAAAACCAAAACCACCCTACTTAAACAGATGCAAACCCAAAAAGCCAAGAAATGCAACAGGTGGGAGAAGTGCCCAGTTCACTACAGGCAGGGGAAGGGGGTCGCTCT
>NW_010415170.1:6942-7635 GCF_000710305.1 Buceros rhinoceros silvestris
ATCTTCCCGCCCTTCCCCACAAGGCACTTCGTAAAGAAAAACAGGAGGAGGACAAGAGGGTGAGAAGTGAGGAGGGAAAGGTGAAGCTGGCAGGATCAAGGGTCAGGGAAATGTTTTTCCACATGCCCGTGACATGCTCCCATCGTCAGTGCATTCCTGGCCGCTCACCGAGGGGTCTGCGGGGCGATGCCTGCAGTGCCCGGGACAACAAAGCCCAGCAGCACGGGGGGAAACTCTTCAAAGGGCCTTTGCCTCGAGAACGCTGAGCGTTATTTCTGTGGCCCTTAAACAGAATAATTCATTAGTCAGCTCAGAACAATCAATATTGTGCCCCGACAATTTATACAGCGACTCTGTTTACCCAACAGACCCTCTTTGATAATATTATTTATGATTCTAAATAACTCCATCGGTGTTCAATAGAGCTGGGAGGTACCTGGGGGACCGGGGCACAATCAAATTATGAAGACATATGGTTTACTCAGCGCTGGAAATGTTCAACTGCATTTCATCGCTGTTAGTCCTGCCGCAGCACCTTCCCCAGCCGCTTGTACAACTGCCTCCACATCGCTGCCTGCGCGGGAAGGCTTCTTCAGGGAGAGGGCTTTCGCTCGGCCGACGGGGAGATGGGGCTGTAAAGGGGGTTTTATGGTGGCCATTTCTGCATTCGCAGAGCTGACGGACGTGCCAGGC
>NW_010415170.1:7710-8827 GCF_000710305.1 Buceros rhinoceros silvestris
GCTGACGGACGTGCCAGGCAGCGCAGTGCATCCCAGGCCACCGTGGCAATTAAAGCCCGGCACCGTTGGCGGAGCGGGCAGGGACAGGGAGAGGCAGGGGCAGGGGCAGGCAGGGCTCTGCCTGCAAGCAGCTCCAGCCCCGAGCTCTCCCCGAGGGGCTGCCCCGGCGCCGGCACTGCCTGCTCTGTATGCGGCATGTGCGCTCGGCATCCCTCGGCTGTATTTATGTTCGATGCATACACTGTGTACGCTTCAATAAAGCGCTCCTGATATACCCCTGCACCAGCCAAATGCTGAGTCATTATTATCGACAGAACATCGCGCAAGTACTCTGCCGAGCTTCCTCTGGGCTTTGCGGGTGTATAAAGCTAACACTGATGCTATATTGCTCTATAAACTCTAGTCCTCCCCGCAGAGAAGCAATAATTAATCAGACGATGCATGATATGTAACAAATTAAAAAGATAAAACTTCCCAACAAAAATTATGGGGCCAGAGAGACGCGGGCCGTGCTTTGCAGCGCGCGGTCCCTGACATCCCATTTCCCTGGCTGTGTTGGCATATAACTTACAGGGCCCGGATCCTGCCCGCGCCCCAAGGCAGCTGGCTCTGCCGCTCCAGCACCAAGCTCACCATTGCCCGGCTGGTGTCGGCACCTCCTCAGCATTCAGCCTCTGCAGGGGATGGCCACGAGGTCACTGGGTGCCAGAGCTGGGGTGCAAGTGCTGGGGACGACAGCACGCTCCTTGTGAGTGGGGTGGGGGAAAGCCAGTGCTCTCCGCTTTTGAACGCCTCCTAGAAACTCTTCTCAACACCATCCTGCTCATTCCCAGCTTGCAAATAGCCAAGGCTGCAAAATAAAGTGATAACAGTTATCACTGTGGAAATATAATCTCTGAGAAAATCCCACCAGAGAAATAATTTAAACAGACCCTGAAGACGCTGACAGCCCTGGATTTCTTTCCATGTTGAGATATTAGTGTTACGCAATTCCCTTTTGAAAAATCAGCGTTCCCTTTCTATAGGAAACCCAGGCGTTTCAGGACCGGTTTTTGTTCCCCTTGAAGTGAAATGGAGAAGTAAACAGTGGCGTATCCTGTGGAACAGAAAGAAAAGA
>NW_010415171.1:0-1309 GCF_000710305.1 Buceros rhinoceros silvestris
CCTCTGGTCCTGGGGAGCAGAGACCAACCCCCCTCGCTCCACCCTCCTGTCAGGTCTCCCCTTTGACCTCACCACAAGAAGCTCCGCTCTTTGCTCCGTTGGAGTGGCTGGGAAACGTTCTGGGGTGTGTCAGAGCCGCTGCGGGCAGCTCTGTGGACACGGACAACGGGAAGGAAGTGACGCCGGTATCTGACATCCCCGTGGAAACCCACCGAGCCATCGCTACTTGCCACTCGCTGGTGCAGCTGGACGACGGGACGCTGGTGGGAGACCCGTTGGAGAAGGCCATGCTGATGGCTGTGGACTGAAAAAAAACTTCCAGCTCCTCCCCGCGCCCCGTTTACCTCCACCGTGGGTGGTGGGGTGGGTTTTTAGCGGAGGTGATGATGGTAACGCTGGTTTTGTCACGTCTGAGCACGATGTTATCTGCTCTGCGGAGGTTCCAGTGCCTCACGCCAGCCCTCTGCAAGGCACAGATTCCACCTCCCTCACCCCAGGAGCTGGCGTGGGGCAGTGGGAACCCTCAAGACCACGCACCTCGTTTAGCCTGGGCTGCGGGCAGGCTGCGTGGGGGCTTTGCTCTCGGCTGCTCACACACACGAGTGGAAATCTTGCAAATTTTAACCTAAAGCGAGGAAATTGCCGTGATCTCGGTGACCCGCGGGTTCCTCCGGCCGCCCAAGGGAGGGGTGTTGCTTTTGATCCCGAGAAACCTTTCAGGATTTCCTGATCTGTTTGTTTCCAGATGAGAAAGTTTTCCCCAGAAGTATTAAAACTCAGGGACTGAAAATTCACCAGCGCTTTCATTTTGCCAGTGCCCTGAAAAGAATGTCTGTCTTGGCGTCCTACGAGAAGATCGGCTCGACTGATCTCTGTTACATAGCGGCCGTGAAAGGGGCCCCAGAGACGCTGCACACAATGGTGAGCGCAGCTCGGGGCGAGGAAGGGTCTTCTCCGCCCCCTCCACTGGTCCCTGCCTGGGCCAGAACTGGGAGGGCATCAAGGTTTCGCTCCTGCCCAGGCCAGAACCTGGAGGGTGTTGGGGTTTCCCCCAGGTGACACCGGACGGGACCTGGAGGGCGTTGGGGCTTCCCCCTGGTGACACCGGGATGGCACCTAGAGTGCATTGGGGTTTTGCCCCTGTGACACCAGGCTGGGACCCAGAGCGTGTCAGGATTTTGCTGCCCAGACCAGAACCCAGAGGGCATCAGGGTTTTGCCCTGGTGATGCCGGGCCAGGACCTGGAGGGCATCGGGGCTTTACTCCTGCCCAGACCAGAACCCAGAGGGCATCGGGGTTTCGTTCCTGC
>NW_010415171.1:1417-1852 GCF_000710305.1 Buceros rhinoceros silvestris
AGAGGGCATCGGGGTTTCGCCCTGGTGACACCAGGCTGGGACCTGGAGGCTGTCAGGGTTTCTCCCTGGTGACGCCGGGCCTGGAAACAAACCCCACTGGGGATGTTCCAGTCTAATCCCAGTGGGACGTGAGGCGTTCCTGGGCTGAATCTGGGGGGCCTCCTGCTGTCACCCATCATGGGAGGGCACCCAAAGGTGTCTCTTTTCCCCCCGTCATGTATTTAATCTGAAAAGCTGAAATACGGCCCCGAATGGTATTTGGAACCGTGTTAATAGGGTTGTTTTCCTGCTCCTTCAGCTGTCTCAGTGCCCCAGCAACTACCACGCCGTCCACACAGAGATCTCCCACGAGGGGGCCAGAGTGCTGGCCCTCGGCTACAAAGAACTGGGGCACCTCACGCACCAGCAGGTCAGTCCGTCAGTCTGTCCCCGCAT
>NW_010415171.1:1959-2799 GCF_000710305.1 Buceros rhinoceros silvestris
TTCAGACAGGCTCTTGAGAAAGGAAAAGGAGCCGGGTCGGGGAGGAAGGGGGGTTTGGGGGCATGAGGTTGCCCAAAGCTGCTGGAACTGGGTTGGTTTTTGTACCATCTGGATCTTCTGGGAAGGTCACGGCTGTGGCGGCGTGTTCCTAGCTCTGGATTCAGGGCGTCACCCGTCAGCGCTGCTGTTTCCCCGCTCGTCAAGCGGGGCCAGGCCCCTCTCTGGGACAGCTGCAGGGCCTCAGCCCGGCGCTGCGTGACTGGGAACCCACTTTTCGGTGGGGACAGACACGTGGAGCTGGGTTCAGGGCTGTCTCTGGAGCTTCGTGCCCGAGAAGATCTTCCAGAGCAGCGGGGGACGGCCCAGGGCTGCTCTGCACGTCTCGGACACCTGCTGTGTTGTGGCCGTGCACAGAAGTGCCACCGCAGCCCCGGCTCGCGGTGGGTGACCCCTGGTTCTGCCTCTGTAGGTACGAGAGCTGAAGCGGGAGGCGCTGGAGTGTGATCTCCGCTTCGTCGGCTTCATCGTGGTTTCGTGTCCTCTCAAAGCCGACTCCAAAGCTGTCATCAGGGAGATCCAGAACGCATCGCACCACGTAAGTGGCGGCAGCACTGGTCTTACTGGGAGCTGCAGTGGTCAGGGAGGGGGAATTTCACTGCCGGGAGCCTCCATGGAACGAGGGTGAAGGCAGGGAGAGCTTGTGGATATGGTGGGACTCACCCTGGCCCAGAGCAGAAGCCCCTCTGTCAGAGTCACAGCATCACCAACCCCTATGGGGTGGGAAGAGCTGGGAGCTGCTCCAGTGCCACCAGTGCCCCAGCAGCGGCAGGTCCCCCCCGA
>NW_010415171.1:3173-4039 GCF_000710305.1 Buceros rhinoceros silvestris
GCCCCTTGCCCATGACCTCCTTGCCCGTCTCTGGATGCTGTGTCTCGTGGGGGACGTCACCAGCAGCCCGGCCGGGCAGAAATCCCATCTGTGTAATGGGAGCTGGTGGTGAGGTGCCTCTCGCCAGCCTGGAGCCGCTGGCTGAGCCCTCGCCCTTCCCCTCAGGTAGTGATGATCACAGGAGACAACCCCCTCACCGCCTGCCACGTGGCCCGCGAGCTGCACTTCCTCCAGAGGACCCAAACCCTCATCCTGCAGCCTCCCACCAGCAAAGGTAACTGGGGCCTGGCAGGAGAGCGCTCTGTGTACTGGGGGGACATCAGAGTCGGCCCTGTGCTGGAAATGATGCACATTCCAGGAGCCGAGAGCCAGTCGCTGGCTGCAGGGAAGGGGATTCCACATCCCCACGATACCGAGGTGGGACGTCAAGGGGCTGCAGACACCAGCGCCAGCATCTGGGGGTGACCTGGAGCGATGCTGAGGGGCTGCAGACGCCAGGACCAGGGTCTAGGGGTGACCTGGAGCGATGCTGAGGGGCTGCAGACACTAGTGCCAGCGTCTGGGGGTGACCGGGAGCGTTCCTCTTCCCTCCGCAGGATGTGGCTGGCAGTGGGAGTCCCTCGATGGCACCGTCGCCCTCCCCGCCGTGCCGAGCTCCTTGCGAGAGCTGACCCAGCGCTACGACCTGTGCGTCACCGGCGAAGGCCTCGCGCACCTCCAGGCCGTCAACCGGCAGCAGCTGCTCAAGCTCATCCCCCACATCCAGGTGTTCGCCCGAGTGGTGCCGAAGCAGAAGGTGAGAGATTCCAGCTGCTTCCGGAGGGTTCCGGGAGCCGCAGAGGTGACGGCCTGTGGTGGAGGCAAAG
>NW_010415172.1:0-1220 GCF_000710305.1 Buceros rhinoceros silvestris
GAGGAAGTGACATCACAGCGGCTGTGACATCAGCACTGCACCCATCCCAGACAGGAAATGACATCACAGACCCCATGACGTCATAACTGAACCCGCCCCGGACAGGAAGTGAGGTCACAGAGACCCATGATGTCATAACCACACCCATCCCGGGCAGGAAGTGACATCACAGACCCCATGACATCATAACTGAACCCGCCCTGGATAGGAAGCGACATCACAGAGCCCGTGACATTGTAATGGCACCAATCCCGGACAGGAAGTGAGGTCACGGAGCCCTGTGACGTCATAAACATGCCCCTCCCAGGCAGGAAGTGAGGTCACGGAGCCCTGTGACATCATAAACATGCTCCTCCCACACAGGAAGTGAGGTCACAGAGCCCGTGATGTCATAACCACACCCATCCTGGACAGGAAGTGACATCAGAGACCCCATGACGTCATAACCGCACCCCGCCCGGGCAGGAAGTGACGTCAGAGACCCCGTGATGTCATAAACATGCTCCTCCCACACAGGAAGTGAGGTCACAGAGCCCGTGATGTCATAACCACACCCATCCTGGACAGGAAGTGACATCAGAGACCCCATGACGTCATAACCGCACCCCGCCCGGGCAGGAAGTGACGTCAGAGACCCCGTGATGTCATAAACATGCTCCTCCCACACAGGAAGTGAGGTCACAGAGCCCGTGATGTCATAACCACACCCATCCTGGACAGGAAGTGACATCAGAGACCCCATGACGTCATAACCGCACCCCGCCCGGGCAGGAAGTGACGTCAGAGACCCCGTGATGTCATAAACATGCTCCTCCCACACAGGAAGTGAGGTCACAGAGCCCGTGACGTCACACCCACACCCCACCCGGACAGGAAGTGATGTCAGAGACCCTGTGACGTCATAACCGCACCCCGTCCGGAGAAGAGGTGCGGTCAGAGAGCTCCATCGCATCACAGCCCCGCCCCTCCTGGGCAGGAAGTGAGATCATAGACCCCGTGACCTCATAACCGCACACCCCCCGGGCAGGAAGTGACGTCACAGATCCGGTGACATCATAACCAGGTTCCTCCCAGGCAGGAACTGAGATCAGAGAGCCCTGTGATGTCATAGCCCCACCCCCTCCCCTAACGGAAGTGACGTCACAGAGCCACGTGACATCAGAGCCACCCCCCTCCCAGGCAGGAAGTGACATCAGAGACCTCATGACATCACAGCTGCA